>NC_072827.1:29607033-29907033 GCF_027744805.1 Dunckerocampus dactyliophorus
TTTTATGTATTTTTTACTCTTGTAAAAAGGCTGCAAAAAACCTTTATATATATTTAAAGACGTAGCTTTGTTTTGTTATTCTTGATTAGTGTCAACATTTCAGCTTCTTCTCTCTCCATTTTGCCTTTTTGCTCTATTTTTCCCACTTTTGTTTTAATTTTCTTTCTACAACTTACCATGGGCCAATCAAACACAAGCTGTTTTCCCTCGAGTAAAAAATCTAAAATTGAGTCAAGACATTTTTATTTTTAAAGGCATAGGTGAAACTGAATGTTCTGAACTCCTCTTTCCATGCCAGTGTTGTATTGATTGTATTAATGCTGCCCGGCGGAGTTTGTGCCATTTGTGTGTGTGTGGATGTCGATCAACTTCGCACATCGGACATCATGTTTTGACAACAAATCAGTTGAGACCGACTCAACAGCACCTCTGCTGGTTGCATCTAAGTAGTGCACTCACGGCACTTAAGTACAGTATAACAATCTACATAGTTTTCACGGCTAATTAAGGACGTCCAGAGACAAAATATGCGGCCAACGAGTGAGATTTATTGTGACGCTGGCTACTTTATGACCCTTTTGATCATTTGTGAATATCTGAGAGGCCTCTAACAAAGACAAAAGTGAGGAAAAAAGGCCCTAAAGGCAGAGCAATGGAGGAGATAAGAGGAGTTAATACTTCTGTTGGCTGTCCTCATTGCTGCGTGATTCACTCGTACATAAAGGCGCAAAAGCACAGGCGTGAATATAAATCAGTGGCGGCAGAACACACGCCTCCGAGCACAACACCGATTGCATGGAGGAGGGAGACATTGTTTGTTGAACATGGCAGCACAGAGAGAATTAATTAAACTGTCTGATTTGGTACTCATCTTCTACCCAGCAGCTTGCACAACAAATGCTGCATAAATGGTAAAGCCCTTACAGGTGACTAAAACACTTCCTGTGTAGAAGTGGATTATCAGAGTTAGAAATCAACAAAATAACGAAGAAGAAAAGACACAAAGTGTCTGACTGATGCATGTAGTTCTGTGCATTTGCTCGTAAACTATGAATTATGCTGAATTCCATGCAAAATTTTATCTGTCAATAAGAGAGAAACAGAGAATATAAACAAAAATGGGAGACGTATCCATGTGGCAGTTTCATTTGCTTAAATCTTATGTAAAATTTAGTCTTTATTGTTGACAAGGCGTTTCCCGATCTGATATTTATAGCGGTTATATGAGCCGATATCATCCAAAAATTGGATTATGCATCTAAAATCTCTGCTACTGGCACTCCTGTACAAGCGATTACTTCCAGACTCCTTCCGAGCACGTCGATCCAGCAGTAACCGGATAGAGCCCACATGATCACAACAACAGCATGTGCCAACGTGTTAAGCATGGAGTAGGAGTGATGTCAGCCGTGTGTATTTTTCGTTAAAGTCCCAAAAAAAACATTGCAGCTGAGCGTAAAACTTGCTATGCACAAGTTTCCCGTGGTGGCCCAGAACCGGGGAAGTTTAATACGACCAAATCCATTGCGCATTTTTACAGATTTACGCAGGAATCACACTACTCGGACTCTGCATCTGTGGCTGACTATGCAGTTCAGGATCAAGGTCATGTAATGTAATGTAATGTAATGTCTCATCATTGCAAACATTACTGACACCTAGTGACCAGAATGCTACATATCACTTGTCTTTCAATATTTTTTGGCTAATAATAGGCCATAGTCAACCACGAAACAGCGATCTTTTATTGATTCATTTAAAAAAAAAACGCAACCGAGTGAGGGAGCGAAGTTCGAACCGTGATGTAGCGAGGGAAGACTCTACAGTGTTCCCTCGTTTATCGCATTATGTACCATACCGTTATATATGTTTTAAGGCTGTAAAAGCCCTCACCATACACATAATACACTTTTCTTAGACAGGCAATAACATTTTCTAACATTTCTCTCTTATTTAAACACTCAAAAAAGTTCAAACCTTCGTTTGATCAACCTTCTGGTCGGACACAAGAAGTTATTATGTCACTCATGTGTTTTCCACTCCTGTTGCAGTCCTCCTCCTTCGAACCGAAGATTAATTTACCAGTTAGCAAGCAAGCAAGCTAGCAATGACACAGGAAACACGGCAGGGCGGCACGAAGGAGATTGATTGACAATGCTCTACAGCCAATCAGGATGCAGAAAACAACGGGCAGTGCAGACAGACGAGAGAGGGAGAGAGACACTCAACTCCCCACAATGCAATTCTTCTTAAAGGGCCGGGCTCGGCCTGTAACAGTATTCTGTAATTACAAAAAAGAAGCACTAAAAAAATTGTGCTTTGTGCTCAGCGCACGTTCACATAAAAGAGGGGGCGTTTGACGTCATATTATTCTACTAAAAGCGATCCCAGCTGGTGTATTTTACACAAGAGCAACTAATTATTATCAAGCATTATGAGGAGCTCAAAAAGATGATGATTGCCAAAAAGCAACGCTGTCACCGCCAATAGAGCGAGGGAGGACAACAGGAGACATCATTTTTGAATGATGTCTATGATGCTTTCATATTTTACTGATCTCAATAATAGAATTTGTGTGTGTGTTTTATTGAAAGCGAGGCTATTTTTTGGTGCAGCTTTAGACAGTGATGCTATCACGGGGGTCCCCAACAGGTAGCTCGTATGCTAGCAGTAGCTCACCAGCTGATGTTGAATAGTTCACCAAAGAATATTTGCTTCACCTCTTAGTATTTCTATAAGTGTTCACCTCAAACACGACGCCTGTATTCAATGACAAATGAGCACACTAAGTGGAGATGTGCTTTGTAAATAAAGTACAATTGAAACTTTGGCAGTGGCATAAACCACAAATAGCTCGCCTCTCCTTCTTTTTGTCAGAGTAGCTTTAATATTGCTGCAGGTTGGATACACCTGTGCTATTATAACCCTGAACTAAACCCTGAATTGAACTCTGAATTTATAGTGTTTATACAGGACAGATTTCTATAAGAAAAACTGTGTTATTGTGAAATAAACGATATATCACTGAACGATTCATTTCCCATGTATTCGTATTACTCTAAAAGTGACATCAAATTAAATGCAGCTTTGTGTCCAGTTTAACTCTCAGTTTAAGTGCTCTCAGCAACTTTGCCATTAAATGAACCGTTTTGCGGTTTCATGTTATGCTGGTTGTTGAAAAAAGTTAAATAAATAAGTCATAAAAATTTGCAGCAACGGCACGACATAGCGTCGGCAGTACGGCCTGGGGTCTGTGGCTGTGGCCACGCACATTGCGGTAGAAAATGGATGGATGGATTCAAATGCATAAGAATGTTTTATATTTAGAACGTAACTTTTAACACTGTGATTTCTGTAATGTTTTACTCTAAAAATGTCAGCGAAAAAATAAAAAAATAAATACATATTATCGTATTAAGAAATGTTTGAGATGAGCAGCCGCAGTCATCAAAAAAGCCACATCTGGCTCCCAAGCCATAGCTTCCTTACCCTTGGCTCACTCAGACTGATGGTCTGGGCCACAACTGCTACACATGCGCTCAGAAGGCTTGACAGCCATGCAGATCTGGGCGGATCCAGCACAGTGTCTGCTGCTATATGGGAGAGGAATTGTACCCTCCTACCAGCTGACTATACGAGATCTTGAGGGTGTATGTGAAGCAACAGGACAAGGCTGAGGAAACCTGAAATGATGAGTGCATTTGCAAGTTTCAAAAAGTGTGGTTCTGTGCTGGTAACGGGAGCTAACCGTGGTCTGGGACTGCAGTTGGTCAAAAGTCTGGCCACCGGAGGATTTTCACCAGGGAAGATTATAGCCATGACCAGAGACCCCTCCAGCGCGCTGGTAAACACCGCAACTCTTAAAATATAATGTCCTATGTGGAAATCATGTGGAATGAGTTCAAATATTACCAACCGCCATTTGGCCAGGTAACATTTCCAGGAATTTGTATTACCAGGAACTTATTTACTTGTGTAAACAAGTGCCTCGTAATCTGTGTAGCTGGAGTTCCAGAAATTGTCACTGCTTTGTCATATTTGAAGCGGCCCGATGCATTTGCCTGCCTTGCCTGTTGGCGAGCAGTACATGTGTAGTGAGTTCAAATGGTGCCAGTCATGCCGATATTCTAACATTTGATTATTTCTGAGTGTAAAATGCAATAAATTGTATGTTTGGTTTTTGTAATAGAAACTTAAGGAACTGGCAGAGAAGCATTCTAACATTTCTATCATCGCCTTGGGTAAGTTAAGACCTGTTTTGTGGGTTTTTGTGTACGCTTGATTGCATACTGTATGTAAATTAGAGCGCTGATCGCCAAAGCCTGGGCCGCGGCACTCAATAAGTCATCAAAACTTATCTTTATGCATTCCCACATAGTATCAGCATTTAAGACCAAATATGAGGTGAAAGAAAAAATCAAAAAACACAGTAGTAGTCTATCTGTGCGGCGAGAGAAAGTTAGCACACGCACAATGGACATGCGTCACGTGAGACGGATGTAATAGAGAGAATTCGGCCACTTTTCAAAATAAAACATCATGGAAATTATTTTTTTTTCTGTGCGGCCCGGTACCAAATGACCCACGGCCCGGTACCGGGCCGCGGCCTGGGGGTTGGGGATCACTGCTCTACAAAATAGCCATTGTAACTTTAGGGTGTTCAGCCAAATCATCACAAAAGTTGGTACACACCTTTAGGGGACTGACAAGCACATGTGTATTTGAGAAGGACTGGTTGAAAAACATCGAACAAAACGGGCAGGAATTAGCAACTAACTGGCCATAAGTCATTGCCGCAGTGATTATAAAACTCTGATAATCTCTGTATTACATGTACGCTAGTATGCCATCAATTGTAATTTACAGAAACAATGGATTGTATTTTTTTCCCCGAGCTTTTCTTCCACATTAATGAGTGATGTGCTCTTCTCCCAGACGTAGTGAATCACGAGAGTATCCAGAAGTGTGTGGAAGAGGTGCATCAGCTGGTGCAAGAGGAAGGCCTAAACTGCCTCATAAACAATGCAGCAATCAACCTGGTGGCCGACTTTCACACTGTAACTGCTGAGAAGATGATGGAGAATTTCCGCACCAACGCTGTGGCTCCTCTAATGATCACTAAGGTAATGATTAGCTGCCTATAGTGGAGTCAGGGTCTGTTCAATGTTTTCTAAGTGGAAGGCACTCATCTGTCCATTGTATGGGGGGATTCTAATGTTCTGCTCATGGTAGGCCTTTCTTCCTCTGCTGAAGCAAGCTGCATCCAGAGCATGTGGTACGGAGAGCATGGGCATCCAGAGAGCAGCTGTCATTAACATATCTTCTCTGGTGGGCTCTGTACAGCTCACATGGGGGTAGAGAGCCAACTAATTTCAATGGTACCCCCACAGAGCGTCTAAGGTTTGGCAAGCTGCCTTTTAAACTTGAGTTGGCACGACTGTAAATGACATTTGTGGCACCCCATAGGTTGTGTTCAAAATGCTTTGAAAGACATGCCAGTGTAACCCGCCCTGTTTCGCACCGCCCGCACCGGGGCTCCAACACAGGACCTTCGCAATGGGAGGCGAGAGCGCTGACCACACGGCCAAAAGCCCGGACTGTCGACCGCATGTTCAGCACAGCTCTTAAGGCAGAGGGAGTGAGGTTTACCAACGTACACTTGCACAGCCTCACAGGCTGGCATCCGTTACACCAGCATAATAATAGAGTAATACAGATATTCCGTTATACAGATATCCTCACATTTTTATAAGCATTAGACAAATGGTCAATGACTTACGGACAATTACCGGATTTTCCGGACAATAAGTCACACTTTTTTTCATGGTTAGGCTGGTCCAGTGACTTGTACTCCGGAGTGACTTGTATATGTTTTTTTCCACACTGACAGCTGTGAGAGGGCGTTCTAGGCTCTATGTGCTACTCCAAACACTCCTGTACCACTGAAAATTTACAATGTAAACATCAACGTACAAAGACAACTGAGGCCCAGTCCACAAACCGCATATTTTTCTGTGCGTTTTGGTCTGTCATCCACACGCATACGGAGGTTTTTGTCCTTAAAGAGCTATTGGAAAACTCTGGCCAGGGTGAAGATTTCAATAAAGAACATGTTTCATCCATTTTCAGATTTATTTTCAGTAAATTTTGCTGACAAATGTGAAATAACGTCCTGAAAAGTAACGCTACTTTGCTAGCAGTGAACATGTAGCTTCTACTGTACATGTATGATACATCTGGGGCAATGATGTCATCGGCGCCTCTGATTGGTTAAAATTGCCTTAAAAAGTCTATGGCTGCTGGGCCCCCCCTTATTTTGGCATGCGCATGACAGTCACAAATGCCCCCAAAAAGAAAATCATATTCTGCAGATTACAAGCTGCAAGTAGTGAAATATACAGCCGAAAACGGTAATCAAGCAGCACAAAGAAAGTTTTGATTAAATGAGTGGCCATACACCCAGGCTGGGTCCGCACCGACATGGGAGGTCCTCAGGTACAGACCAGTAACTCAGTCCACTGAGCGCCTTGTGCCTCAATAATAATCCATGAAGTCCATGCGAGCTAAATGCTAATCCAGTGTTTTGTTTTCCAGGCTCCACTGAGTCCTGAGGAGAGTATTTCTTCTCTTTTGTCTGTTATTGGTGGACTGAGCGAAAAGGATCATGGGTCATTTCAGAACTACAAAGGAGAGACATTGCCTTGGTGATCCTGGTCATGTGATTCCTGATCTGTATCTACAGTATACAGTATATATAACACACTGTATACTTTGTTCACCTCATCTCTATTGAGTCATTTTTAATGCATGTTAAATCTATACTGCCATAAATGCTGGACACTGACTACTCTATATTGAAGTTTAGGTTCTGTCGTATTGTACGTTGAGAATGTGCAGTCTACTGTAATAAACACGCTTGCTGACATGTAAGGGGTGTGCTTACTTTTGTGTGATACTGTCAGCGCCCTGCCATGTGTCATGTAAAGATGTCATGTTTGCGTATGACGTACTGCTGCATTGTTTTCCATTCCTGTGTTGTAACATGTGAGCCATGATTCCCAAACCTACCATTCTTTGGAGATACAGTGGACCCTTGGTTAGTGTCGGAAATTGAGTGCCAAACTTTTGCTTCGGTTTGCGTACATTTTCCGGTTACCGTACAATATGGCGCGGGTCTTGTCGTGTTATTAATACTGCGTGATTACAACTGTGTTGTTAATGTATTTTCATTTTTAAAAAACGGCCTTGTCAGCATCCTTAGCTTGCTACCAAAGTGGCAAACGGAACCAAAAGTTAGCTATGATGTAATCAGTGGTTGACTCTTAAAAATGCTCTAAAAACACGTTCTTATAGTTTTACAATTATAGTTGAACATGCATAAAATATTCTAAATAGTGTGAATATTTAAAAAATGCTACAAAAATGATCAAATAGAGAAACCTAAAATGAGGCTGCCGCGAACTTCTCTTCTCGGCTTAGTGCACAAGCCCTGCCTACTGTCTGAGTGCACTCAGTGAGTGCACTGAGTTGGTTCATGGCACGTCAGCATGTCCCCAATAATACAATGTTGCCCATTGTTTTCTGCATCCTGATTGGCTGTAAGACCATTGTGAATCAATCTCCTTCGTGTCTCCTGTGTCATTGCTAGCTTGCTAGCTAATTTCTTGTGTCCAAGATCATTAAAATTCAAACGAAGGTTTGAACTTTTTTGAGAGTGTTTAAAAGAGAGAAAATGTTATTGCCTGTCTGAGAAAAGTGTATAAACTTTATACACTTTTCTCAGGCAGACAGGCAGACTTTTTACTAAAAAGTGTATGGTACGGGGTTTTACAGCCTCAAAACATATATAATAATTGGAAAAAAATGAAGTTGGCTCCTTCCCAGATTTCACTTATTGCAGGCTATTTTGGGAATCATATTTTGGGATCACCCGCAATAAACGAGGGAACACTGTACACCATCACAATAATATTATGGTTGCCAAAATGTCGCTATGATATAATGTAGATTACTCTGTTCTTATGTAGTCAGGAAGTGGTCACAGTTTTTAGTTGGTTGCCGATTGTTGGAGTGAAACGTTTTAGCCGATGTTTGGCCTATGTTCTTGTCTAGTGTTGTAGAGTAACAGTAACAGTCACGGTTGTGTTATATTTCATCCTCACCACTAGGGGAGCTCCAGAGTGTGAAGTGTGTTAACTGTTGGCCAGCTAGCACTGAAGATGCGTTCCACAAGCTTGTAAAAACGTAACGTCAAAAACGTCATGCGAAAATAGTGTAGCATAACAAAATGATGTTTATATTATATGTATGAATATTTGTATGAATGTTAAAATACATCATTTAATGTCATGTAGTGTATATGCGCGCTTACATCCACACATCCCTTCCTCGTCCTCTTCTGTGAATGTCCCCAGAAGGGAAAAAAGAGACCTTTCCATTGGTCCTTTCACGGGGAGAGGAGGAGAAAAGAGAAGACCAACTCGAATTCCTCAAACCTCCTCAAATTTCCTCCAAGCCGTCGGCGAAAGCTCCTCTCTGGTCCGCTTCTCTTTCTCACCGATCCGAGCCGCTCTCTACTTAACGGTAACGTAGCAGCGACGACGACTTACCTCCTCTGATTTTGACACCACTTTGAAGCGGATTTGAATAACCTAAAAACGCTTAAAATGTTTTTTCTTGCTGCTTAAATCTGCCCCCCCCCCCAAATACCAGATGTTGCGGGGTGTCGCCGTGCTCCTGCTAGCCCTGGCTCTCTCTCACGCAGAGGTAAGTTTAAACTTCTAGAAAAAATGTAATTGCATGTCACAAAAACACATGCCGAATGATTAAAAAACAAACATATACAACTAGTGCGTCATGTTATGAGTGTATTCATACAGGTTTGCTTGAAATGTCACAGTTGCTACTTACTAGTAATTGGTGCAATCCTCATCAATCCTCATATTTTACTAATCAAAACAGATTCCGAATGATTTAGAAGAAGAAAACACATGGAACTAGTAGTTAAACATTATGTTATCAGCTTTTTCTCCATTGTTTTCCCCAGGTTTGTTGTAAATGTCACTAAATGCTTAGTGAGTGTGGCACCAATCGCTGTAATCAATGACCTATTATTCAGTCCTCATATTTAACAAATGGAAACACAGTCCAAGTCCACAGTCCAAGAAAACATCTGGAACTGGGATTTTAACATCATGTTATAGGGCAATTAGCCATTGTTTTTCCCCAGGGTCACTCTAAAATGTCACTAAATGCTTATGGAGTGTGGCACCAATCGCCATTATTAGTTGCAGTATGCATTATTTGCTTAACAAGTGAAGTTAGTAAGGTAAAATGGCTCAGGAAACAGTGCTATGTATAAAAGAGTGACACATGAATGGCGGGCAGCTGTGAAAAGAAAAGAAGGAAGGGCCAAGCTTGTGTACATTTCATCAGCGCTGCTCCACCTACACTTTACGCTTACTGTTGGGGATGCTTGGCAGCTGCTCTAATGGTGTCCAAACAGTGCGTCGGGGTGGTCAGTCAGCCAGCATGTGTGTTTGTGCGCTCAAGATAGGTTGCAAGCATGCTCACGTTATGGGTGTCAGACTGTGGAGAGAAGTAGTCATTTGTAGTAGACTGTGGTGGTTTGATGACTTGTGGAAAATGGTGAGCTACAAGGTGTTTTCCGATTGTTTTGTCGACATTGGAAATAGGAGCGCATGCACACACAAGTGTTTGATGACCTCACAGCTGTTGAACACCTGGCTTTTTGTTGTTTGCTCCCCTCTTGACCTTGAGTCACAGTCAGAGGAAGTGAACTGCATTTCTTTTGCCCTCATATTGATCGTTTGTCACCTAATTACAGGGGAGATATAAAAACACTGGAATTGTATTGTAATTGTAAGCTAGTGTTACAGTTTGGGGAAAACATCTTCATTAAAAAATAAAGGGGTTCCTGTTGTTGTGAACCTTGCTAAGTTGCAGCCAACGCTGTTCCACTCCGGTCCTGTCGGTGGCACAAGTGTATTGTTGTCATTAAAATAAAATGCAGTGTGTGGATGATTACTTGTAAATTTCTTCAAAAACAAAAAGCTGTTCCACTCCAATCCTATAGGTGGCACATTACAACCTGTTTCCTAACTGCCAAAGAAACAAAGGGGAAGACATGTAATTTATTGTCTTCCGTTTCCACAGCGGTAAAAAGAGTACTGAGTAGAGAGCAGACCTTTGCCAAGGCCAAACATTAATGTGAAATAGTGGTAAAAGTACATTAAAAGTAAACAGAAAAAAAGTTAGTTGTCTCTACGGGTGCAACAATACACAAAATTCACGGTTCTGTTTGGTTTGATACTTTTTTGATACAAAAATAAATTACCTTGCCTTTTGAAATTTTATTTGATTGAAATTACCAACATTTTTCAAATTTTTCTATTTTTTCAACATTTCCAGCATGGTATGAATGTGGGAGGCAGAGCTCAGTGGCTCTGTGCTTGACAATGCAACCTAAGTCAGAGTAGTCGATCACAATACACTGAGCTTTGAGCATCGCGCGCCGTCAGAAGTTGATCAAATAAATAAAAAACTGCGTATTGTTTGATACTGGGGTCACGGTTCGGTACACATGTGTATTGAACGGTTCGATACAGATATATTACATATCCATATTGTTGTCTCTGACACTGTTCCACCCCAGTCATATAGGTGGCACGTTACAAACTGATTGGTAAGAGGTGATGTAGCAGGTGTTTCCACCATGATAAACAAGACCTCTGGAAAGGCCGTAAAATTATACCACATAGTCAAATGGAGCCTCATCCTCCCAGGTGAACTGTTGTCAAGAGAAAAGTGTCTAGCAGTTTGTACATTCATTACAGTAACCTGTTCACAATGGCATGTGCAGCTGTTACTAAGAGATGTAGAATACGTCCTTGCTGAACCAGTCATGTAGCTGCAACATAACGTGATACCGGCATATCCCCTCTATTTGTCCACACATATCGTATGAATTCTGGATCCAATCATTTGTTCCCCTCTTCCTGAGCTTAGCAACGCGTAGCAGCAAGCGGTATATCATGCACTATCGTGAATAACGAAGCTTAATTACAGTGACATCAAAGTATCCATGCGCTCAGCATAGGATGACTTCTACTGTATGTACTGTATCTACGCCTTCCATAGTCTGATCATGTGACATGTGACAACACAGATATTTGTCTTTGAACTTTTGCATATTTTGTAAAAAAAAACAAAAAAAACACCAAAACACAAACAAACAAAAAAAAAGCCTCAGAGCGGTACCGATGTTTTGAGCCACACCCTGCAATGCTAGACTCAACAACATCAACAATGAGTGATTGTTATATGATTAATACGATTTAATGAACAGAATAAAAATTACTGTCCTCAAAGGAAGTAGACATGTTTGCTGTCTTGCGTGGAATCCACATTTCCACAATGATAAATAAAACATTGCTGGATGTACTCCACACCGAAGTTGAATGGCTCCCATGTCTCATCACTTTACAATGTACTTTTTGCATCATCCTGCTAACACACACTCACACACACGCAAACCAACAAAGATAGTAAAAACATTACCTCCTTGGCGGAGGTAATAAAGCAAAGACAAACACATAGTGCAGCTCTTGGATGGCGGCCATGAATGACTCAACGTCACCCCCCCCTTTCTCTCTCTCTCTCTGTCTCTCTCTCTCTCTCTCTGACCTTCCATTGCGTTCTCCCACCTTTGCCTGTCTGCCTGCCCCGGAGAATGCACCATTGTGTGCAAGCCTTATTCCTTATTCCTGGTCATGATTTGTGAGGAATGGCTCGCTCCTGCCAGGGTTTGTTCAGTGAAAAGCCACAATGTTAATGAGGCAGCATCTGTTCTCCGAAGCTAATTACCCTGATAATATATGGCCTGTTGTCTGGCCGTGGGAAGGGCCTGAACTGGCATACCAGTGCGCTGTTTTAAGGAGGTCAACAAGTTGCAGCAGAAGCCTCGCTGAAGTGTGCTGGAGCTGGTGTGTGTTGGTTGTTGTTAGAGATACTTGGACTGCATATACGATAAGCAAGATGGATGATTTTAAAAAAATTCAAGATCATTAATTTTGAATGCAGGCTATTAAAGTGTGATCTCCAGGTCCTCATAAGGAATATGTACCGTATGTGTTTACACAGAAACAGACCACAAAAGATGAGAAAGTTGTACCTTTTGTTCCCTTTGTCCTCAGTTCTCGATGGTTTGTGTGTGAGCCACAAGTTTGCCGCCATATTGTTGAGTGAGCTTAGCCTCAGAAATGGCAGGGGTGTCCCCTACTGCCCGAAAACTGATATACAGTCGTCTTTAGCCAGATTGCGGTTCACGGCTTCACTCCATCACGGTTTTCCAAACTGATTCATTACTAATTCATGCTGTTTCATGTTTGAATACGCGGCCTATTATTTCTCATAAAATATGCATATTTAAACAAATTGTATGTATCGTTTGCCTAAATTAAGCATTTTCAAGCATAGAAAATGGCTGAATGAAATAACAAATATTAGGCATTAAAAAAACAATTCAAATTATGAATGTAGTAGTCTCTATTGATCCCTAGGTGTCAGTAATTTTTGGTGAGACAAGCACCAGACTTGATTGCAGGAACAACAGGCTTTTATTGCAGGTTTAAATTATCTCACAACAGGCAAAATAATAATAACATGGGCTACTGTTGCAGCCATAGCCCACGCTAAAAAACTCAACTCTGAACCTCCACCGTCACTTCCTGTCTGCCACCAATTCTGCTCCTCTACTAGCACCGGAACACAGTTACTGCGACATACACAAGTACAAGTTTTATTTCTGTCTTTAATGGCTTATTTTCTTTGATGATGTATTCTATATGGGTGTTATTGCATGCCTAGAGGGCTCTACTAATGTTAAAAAGCACATTTAGAAGATCGTACACAGGTTTCCTACGCCATAACTGCAAAAATATTCCATTTAATGAAGAATCACTTATCACGGTCGGGTCTGGAACCAATTATCAGCGAGGGATTACTTTACTGCAACATATTTTGTGGTGTTTTCTGCTCACCCTAGACTCTGTTTACTCTCTCACTACAGAATCTGAAAATCAATTCATTTTGCTTTTCACGGTAATGACCCGAGTACCAAATGTGAGGAGTTTTTTGTTGACGTGAAGTTCAGTGTTTCCTGATTTTTTTGTGGCGGTGATGTTGCGCGATGTTGTGGCTTTGGGGAGACGACATAAAGATGTTGTCGGCGAATTTGCATAATTGGCCGTGATGTATTTTTCTAAAAGAGAACAAAGCAAAACAAATAAGTTTAGAACTACAAGTGAACTTTATTCTGTTTTTTTTTTTAATTTCCCAACCAAAACAGAGCTGCCTGTGAGTGCTTTAAACGGGGGAGGGGGCAGCAATATCAAGACGGGTCTGATCACTCACTAAATATAGTGACAAAGTCTTATTCTGTGGCAGAACAGATGCTTCATAATGTGTTTACGAGGGAGAACAGGTAGTGCCAAAACTATTTGTGGCAGGCAGCCACAAATAAATGAATGTATAGGAAACAGTGATGTTTTAGACTTAGGGCATACTCACACGACGCCAGTTGTACCATGCCTGGGCTCACGTAACACCTAAAACACAGTACGTTTGGCTAGTATGAGCGCCTTCAGTTGCGCCAAGGCGGGGTGTGATTCCCCTATTCCATGCGCAAAACGTGTTGGAATCATACCATGACGGTGTTGCCACCGGTCACAGCAAATTTATTAATGACAACTGAAACATTTCACAATAGAAATTAAATGCACAGACTCCAAATGGTCCTAAAATAAAACCCACAGCACATTCGCTCTCCCGTGACTACATACGTGTACATAAAGACGTGGCATTTAGTTCATGCGCTCCTCGTGAAAATGACTGACAGAGGCAACCTTGTACAGAATAAACAATCAGAACGACTCCAAGTAAGGCTGATAATAATCCAAATGTTAAGTGAAATTGTAGGAATACAGCAGAATAGAACGTATCATCATCTTGGAAGTAATTAATGACAGCGACATCCTTGTACAAAATAATTTATCAGTACGAAGTATGTAAATTTTCCACCAAGTCAGAGAAATTGCAGTAAAACAGCAGAGTAGAAGTGATGGGACAAGCAAATAGGCCATGGCACGAATGCAAAGTGTCAGCGCCAGCGGGACAGGAGAGGAAGGGGGAGTCATGGACAGGTCCAGCACGGTACGAATGGCCTCGTGGCATAAACAGAGGATGGAGGACCAAGGAGATTCCAATTAAGGAAACAAATTGGACTAACATCTCCACTGCAGTCTGCCGTTGTTGTTTTGGTTCTAGCATCCCCATAACACTCAACAATAAACATTAATGTAAATGCCACACAGCTGTTTTTCACTGTTTGTGAAACGGTTTGTGTTTTGAAGCTTGAAAACACTGATTTTGTGTAAACTCATGGCCTACACCAGGGGTCGGCAACCTTTACCATCAAAAGAGCCATTTTGCCTCATCTTCCAGTGAAGAAAAATAGACTGGAGCCACAAAACATGACACAGCATCGTTCCTGTATTTGTGTAAAATTAATTCATTATTAATCATTCATGGTTATTGATAGGTTACCGTGGGGGTAGCACACTCTCAAGATGTCTTTTTCGTGTCTCACTGAACACACTGGCTCACAGAGGTCGGCGTGGGAGCCACAACAAGGAGGATGAAGAGCTGCATGTGGCTCTGGAGCCGCCGGTTGCCAACCCCTGGCCTAAACACTATCGTTTTTTTCCGATTTCAATGGAAAATGGTGTCCTGCACACGGCTCCTATGAAGTGTGCCTGTGTGCTGCTCAAGATGAAAAATTGCGTCACCTTTGACAAGAGGCTTAGATACAACTCAAGTGCGTGCAGTGTGAAATGACAAGCAGCGTGCAGGCATAGTAAAGGTCCGCACACCTACACGTTCACATCTGTTACTCCCGCATCATTTGCGGTGACAAGAGTGGAGTGGTTAATTTACCTAGAAATACCAGCAATGGATCATGAAAATTGCAGTTGTCAAAGCGCACACGGCTGAGCGTTCCTCTTAAGAAGCTTCAGCAGGCGGGAGAACAAAGAGGACACTGCTGAAGTAGATGTTAATTCCATAGGCTGTTCTCTCATCCAAGGTGGGCTAAAAATATCTGCCCAGGTGGAGGAAACATGAGGGGGGACGATGTGTCCTCTGTCTTTATCAGCTCACTCTAATTACTGCAGCTCCACATGCAGTCATGGAGCCCGGGCAGAGACCGTGCAGGAGGTTGAGACAGAGTGATGTTAAACAGAACGTAGCCATGCTCATGCAATTATAGCAGGGGGAAGATCAGGATGAGGTAAGACTTGGCTGCGTATGGAGGGAGGGTTGGGTTTTCACATCCCCAAAGTATGAGCTCTTCACTCTTGGATTTGCTTAAAAGCAGTCTTCATTTAGCTAAGGAGCTGGACTGGTTGGCAGGACTCTTATCATTAGCAGCACTCTTGTGCTGGAACGCATAAACATTCACACAATTAACAAAGAACAGCACTAAAGTCAAATCACATTTAGAGGGGATTAGATATAAAAGTTAGGGACTAAAAGCATGGTGGGAAAGATTAAAAGCGTTTGCTCTGGAATCCATGTTAAGTTGATAACCAATCATCACCTCTATTCTTAGAGCATGAGATTGATTGCTGGTCTGGACTGTTCAGTCTTCTCGTCTTCTAAGACAACCTGAACAGTCCAGGTGAGATCGATTAAATGCCCACAACACAATGACCTTGGTGAATAACAATATTCACAATCATTGGTTCCGAACCCGACCGTCATACGTGCATTTCCGCAAAGTAGAATTCCTTATTTATAAATGGAATATTTTCATAGTATAGAAAACCTGTTTACGACCTTCTAAATATGTTTTTTAATGTTATTGGAGGCCTGTAGACAAGAACTAACATCCCTACAGTCACCGTTAGACTGAATAAATGCTTCTACTTGACATATGCAACTGTCTTTTTTTTTTTTTTAATAAATTGTCCAAAAAAATAGCTAGAAACGGAGCACTAAGGACATATTAGCTCTTTGTCTTGTGGACTTAATCCCTATAGAATAATTTAATTGACAACCTGATGTTTGTTATAATTAAAATTAATGAAAAACATAATATTATCATGATTCTACAATAAAATGATAAGTATTCGAGCGCTGCATTTTGTTTTTCATGTATCTTTTAGACTGGACACTATACGCTGGTGCGTAGTGGTGTTTATGATCAATGACAAATGATATCCATCAGTTTCATGTAAAATACACTTTCCACAAGTGTTTGAAGTCAATAACGGCGTGATGTTTTCATGCAATGATGGATAAAACTTTATTGGCTTCGATTGCATGTTTCATTCTAACATGTGGTTTTTGCCATGTCTCCAAAAGTTGCGTACGCCAACTCTAAAGGTGGCGTAGAGGTGCACACATTCTCACGTCAAGTTATGTTTTTGTAGGTACCATACTTTGCTTGGAAATCGGCGTACGCAACTTTTGGGCCTTATTTTGTGCGTATGCAAGCTTTATGGATGAGGCCCCAGGTCAGAGCACAGGTAGTAGGTTCCTTTGTTGCTTTAAGCATCTAACTATTCTAGCACCTATTCTATTCATGCAATGAGTATGTTTTTATTTGTTTGCTTTAGAGATCTGTTTGTCCAGTCATGCAATCTCAGAGAGAACCTCATTTTCAGAACACGTAAAAAAAAAACAACGTAAAAAAGATGCTCCATTTCCTTAAGATATGTGCTACCTGGTCATAAAGATTTTTAATTCCATTCTGTAGTGCACTTCAGAAGACATGCATGTCAAAACCATCTTTCCCCTTCAAACAGAGCACTGAAGCAACCTCCGCCTCAGTGAAGCTTGTCAAGCTTCTCGTTGTAATCATTAAGTTAAAGATTTAATTATCTTGTGCAATTAACCTTGCCAGGCAGCTGGATTCAATCTGCCACGCTTGCTTCAAAAGATGGCCGCGTCAAATTTGCATCCTTTTGAGAGGTTTTGGTGAAAGTACGTTCAGATCTCTTCTCCCTATTGTCTGGCGAACAATTACGAGTTGTTCATTTGTTCCACGCATTTAGTGTGTTGTGTTAATAGAAAACACATGAAGAGCAACACCCCACGTGACTCCTTCAGTCCTTTGTAGCCCAGATTCCAAACAGACCACAGCAATGACGATGTGACAGTATGATCAACTGTGACATTGAATAGTCCTGGTTAAAACTGCCACCACACAAATGGGAGGTTCCCCCTTGAAGCTTGGACGACAAAGGCATGCAGTGCGTGTTGACTGTTTTGAAACAATGTGGATTAAGTACTGCTAAATCTTTCCAACCCCAGTCGTGGCCTCATTATGGAGTGCAGTCATTGCTCTGGGTTGAGCCTAAGCACAGACCCTCCCTCCTTCCCTGATGGTGGAAGATTGCAAGAACAAAAGAAGAGGGTGCTTGTGTGACTAAAGAGAGGAACAGTTTGGTAAAGGAGGGCGATAAAACTGATGAAGAGTGTAGACAAGAGAGCCGATGGACGTTGGTCAGGTGGTGGGCGACACCCTTGTCCCTGCAGTCTTGACAACGGGGGGAGGCATTCGTTGCAGTTTTAGTTCCCCTGGTGTCGACTTAAGTGCTCACAGATGTGGTTCAGCCCAGTCTATGACGTCTTCCAAGCCTTTACTTTAGCCTGTCCCACTTTCTTCCCCTTCCCCTCCGCCTTTACTTTACATCGGACAGAGGTCTTAGACAAGGAGGTCTGGTGGGTGGAAAACAAGAGGCTGCAGACGAGAGTGACATCATCCTATTTGTGGATGCATTCCTTTCACACTGAATAAGAAGCAGGGTGAAGACGAAACAGGCAGATCAGTACTAACTGCTTGTTACCCCGGATGCCTTTGTACCAGCAGGGTTAATCTCAGCCCCTACCTACCCCCCCCCAGCAAATGCCCGAGACCACCCGTAGAGCTCGCCCGTCTTTTCTCTCTGTCTTTGCCTTATATCCCCCATTATGCACAATGTGCTTTTTGATGATGGTCTAACAGTGATATGTGTCCCCGGAGCCTGTTTATAAGCACCAAACGTGAGAAAAAGCATCATCTCCCTCACTTTTTTGTTTGAGAGACGAGGTGCTCAAACTGTCACTTTTGAAGTTTGGGGTTTTCATGATGGAGGAAAAACCTCCTTCCTCATGGATATGATTAGGGCCTGATGAAATCGGTTTTATTTTTTTTTACCAAATTCCATTTCATTTTTTCCTAAAATCTGTTTTTTTTTCCGCTTTAATTTTTTTATTTCTGTTTTTTTATCTTTAACACTTATTTTATCACTATAGGCTGTGCACTTTTGTGACAGTAGATAAAAGTTAATTACATGCAAAAATCTTTATATTTATTGATGCTGGCCAATTCAGAAACGGATGCACTGTAGGTTGCTAACCTTTCTAATGGGATGTCAGCCCGTGCTTGTGGCTAAGGAAGACGTAGTCACATATGCAATTCTAATGCCATCATTATATTGTTTACACAATTAGACAGTGTGTGGCGAGCAACGCTCTTATTTTGAAATGTGTTGTGTGTGTGTGTCGAGAATGTCTGTTGACGGTTTAACTCAGAACTTGCACGACGTCAGCGGGTGTCGGAAAACGCTCTTTTGAATGAACACGCAATAAAACACAACATGGTGTAAACACATTGACACAGCCGCACTAGCACTGACACACAGCCGCACCAGCATGCTCTGCTAAACTAAGCTAACCCAGCTAGCTTTCATTCACGCTCTGTAAGAGAGGAGTTTACAAGTTTTTTCACCAACTTTTGCCCGTGTTCCAGGTCACCATTTGGGCACTTTAGTTCGGGAGGGGTGGGCTAATGTTTGTGATGAGATTCCGCTACGATTGAGCAACCTGCCGAGGAAATACTTACTCACACAAATGTTCCTTCTCCTCACGATGACAGCATTTGATTCACATTATGTCAATTTCTGCGAGATTCCGCGTTTAACAGTAGATTCCGTTTTTATTGGCCAATTACGCAGTTCCATCCGCAATTCCATTAACGCAGAAATCGTAGGGCTCTAGATTTACTAAAAGTAGTTTTAAACTGTCTAAATTCCAGCATCAAGGCAACACACACTTCCAAAACACTTTTGTGGGATCTCATAGACTTATTTAAAATTGTAGAAAAATACCGTAATAGGGACCCTTTGGTTGTCATTATTTCAAGGACATCCCCCACCAAATACAGTCTTACTGCACTTACTGCACAAAACACTCAGCAAGGCTCTCAGCTGAAAAGGGAGAGATAGATTCAGTCGTTTTGTGGCTTGGAGTGTGCTTCTCAGCGCCAGCTTCATCTACACAAGAACTGAGCTGGGATTTGAGATGTTCTGTATGAAAATGTAAAGTTAATTAGATTGAGAAAGGAGGCAACATCTAGAGGTGCTTTAATTATTGAGGGCAAATCCTACAGCTTTAATGATCCGGTGCGTAACAGATGAAAAGTCGCTTGCTTGTGATCCTTCCCCCCCGCGCATTGGGATTTAGGCGCAATCTTGCATATATTTTACAGTGGGGAACTGGTTCATTTTTCTTGGGGGCGCTTGACTGAAGCTTTTCTGACTGATCCAAAAAAGTGGCGAGGCAATGGAAAAGGGAAAGGCAGGAATTGCTGGAGAGGGGGATATGAGCACTCTGACCTAGATACTGAAGAGATTTTGGCTCAAGACGAACCCGGTCAGACCCCAACTGAGACAACAGCTCAGGAATGTACTCCCCTTCCCTCCCAATCAACTCTCTTGTTTCTTTATTGCTGCCCTTATTTTGTCCTAATGTATCCTTTTTAAGAGTTGGACACATTTTGAAGTTGTTGTTGTCCATCTGTCAGTCTGAGGGGTTTCCCTTTTGGCCAGTCCAGAGGCACCAGTCCGTTTTTTGTAGCTTTTGACCCGGTTTTGCCGTTTTGAATTCAGACACAGATGAGTCATCAGCGATGTTGGTATTATGAGGCTTTTGTGTGCTGCACAACAAAACTACTGTGGTGGTCAGCTTCTGATTTTGGAACAATCATTTAGTCACTGGAAAAACTATTGTTTAAGTAACTTTCTAACATCCTTGGCTTTCATAGAACTATGAAACAAGTAGCACTGTTAATATTAGTCATGGGAATTTTGGGCTTTTTTTAAAGTTCTTTTGACTCGATTCCTAAAAAGAGCCGTCATTTATCGGCATATGCAGATCATATGATTTTTCACAAAATGGGTCAATACTGATCTGGGCATCCCTAATTAGGACATAATACACATTAATTGTACGCTGCAAAAACTGACATCTAGCAATCACAGCGTGAAAAACGTATTTTTTCAGTAACAAGATCATTTTTCTTACCAAGTACATTCTGTGTCAGAACAGTGGTGTTTTATTTTAGGTCATGTGTACTAAAATCTGAGATATACAGTATTACTTAAAAAGAAAACGTGACTTTCCAAACTGCTTGCATCAAGTAAAATTGCATTTGACAACTCAAACTGTTTTGTTTTGTTTGAGATAAGAAAATATAGTAAGAAATAATATCCTGTTTGTTTTTGTGATGTTTTTTTTTTATCTTGCTTAGATTTCACTTTTTTCATTGCAAAAAGACATCTACATCTACCATGTAACTTCAAAAACACAAAACAGTCTACCTTAAATTTGATAACAAGCGACATTGGATTTGGTGACGGACAGTCTTATTGCTTTGAATGTGAGTCCACTGTTTTGTACACGCTAGTCTTTCCTCCATTGGATTATTTTAGTGCATCGTTGCATTTGTGTGACATCAGTCAAAGCAGCACAATGATAGAGCTTCTGTGTAAAATATGAGGCAAAAAAGCCCCTTTTTGCTTCATCCAGTGCCATTCAGTTCCACTCAGTCGACACTTCCGCCTCCAAACTGAGCTTAGTGGTGAATCACAAGCTCTTGAGCAGAAAAATGACGGCCTCGGGTAATGGATTGCATACTGAAATGATTCTTTTATTGGGTGCTACTTATCTTGTTGTCCATTTGGCATTTGGGATAAAGTTTGCTGGCCTGCGATCCATATAGATCTATTTCTTCCATGCTAATGAGGCGTAGGATGCTCGCAGGAATTGATCCCAATTGGCTGTGGAGTGACATCCAGGGTGGAGAGTCATTGATTGACCTTCTATCTCACCGGGGCATCGCTGAGATAAACACACCTATGCACATACAGTATGCACAACACATCACCTCCATGTTGTCATTATTAAATGCCGCTATGGTAATGATTGCCTCCTTATCATCTTAGAGGGGAAGATTAAAAAACACATTTGATGTCAATCTCAGCCAAAGAACATGTGGCCGAATGAGAATTCTATCAGCTTTATCGCTCCAATCTCATCTTTCCATTCCATCCTGTTTTATTTTGCTTTCATCAAAGCTGGTCTCGCAACAGTGCCTCTCACAGCCCTAAAAGGACAAGACACTGGCAATAAACGGAGGCAGCAAGACATATCCGACCTGAAGTGCACCAGATTTGAGTGCAGATGGCGTCGACGGTGCACTGAGGCTTCTTAGAAAAATCATTTCAATCGACCAATCGTCTCAGAAGCCTTTTTATTGCGTTAGACCTCTGGCACAGGAAGGAAAGGGAGAAATTGAATATCTGTATCTTAGTAATGTGCCCGATGGGCCAGGATGGGCGTGGCTTCATCTTTCTGGATTCTATGTGATTTCTTTTTAATTGGAGAGAAAAGAAATCAGCTTAAAATGCAATGATTCATGTCACAGAGTGCAATGCACACACAGAGGGGAAGGGCGGCTTGAAGTTTTTTAATTTGCAACATTCTCAAAGTGCATGCACACACTATAACAACATGCTGAAATGTGCTGGTTTTGGTGCTCGGAGGCTGTCATATGCTCTTTTTAGGAGTCTGTCCATGGTATACAGCAGCTTGAAACCGGTGACCGGCCCATGCCTACCCAGGATAATATGGCTAATGTGACATGAAATGTACACCGTGTGCTTGTTTTATGTCACTTTCGTTTGTGATGGCAACAGTGTGATCCTGGAACTGATTTATTCAATGTTTACTATTTCAACAACATAAACTGCTCAGAATTATATTGCATCATGAGTGACAGTGGCAGTGTTTGTGTTGAAGGGTCATGGGGTTGACATCAACATCAGGGTCAATGATAATATCAGAACAAACACGCCGCGCTGCTCTCATCTCATTATGAGGCTCGGCCCGGTACACCTCGTCTGCTGGCTGACATGGTGAGACATGGACGAACAGTACGCCAGTGTAGTCATCCCCAGAGCTCATGCACAATTCATGTTGCTCTTTGGAGGATTCTAGAGTGCTTATAAGTGTGCTGCCACAGGGGTCACTTTGAAGATTTCCCCTAACCCAACTTTGGATTACTGTGCGCGCAGCTTTTAATCAGGCATAGAATTGAACCGCGAGCCACCACATTCTCCCTGAAGCACCTCTTTGAGGTCACTTTTTTGCATGTGACTCTCATCACCTTTATCCACCTTGTTACATCCAGTTATTTGTGAGCATACCAAAGTCTGCAAGAATCCAGCCCCTTGTTTGAATCCGCATACCAGACCCTGGATGTGGACGCCAGCTCACGTGCGCTCACGCACAGGATGGGCCAACTTTTTCTGCTCTCATTACATTACAGGAAACAGCGCCTTTAGAGGGAGGGGAAGAAGGGGGAGGAGAAAAGATTTTGCATAGCATGGGAACAGGCCCGAAGAAAAACACAAAAGCCAGATGTGGAAACACACACATATACACCGCAGTACACTGACGCACACAAAGGCACACAAATGGGGAAAGGAGGTAATGAGGGTCATAAAGCAAGTCTGTGGATGTTTGCTCGGCTTTTGGCTGCGGGGAACTCTGCAGATGACAAAAGGTGGAGAAAGAACGAGCTCGTGGTCGCTTGAACGGTCAAGACTGACTGAAAAAAGGATTTGGTTTGCGCACATTGTCGTGTTTACACCTCAATGTGCAGTTATAAGCCTGGTTATGGCTGATCGGAGTCTAGTTCAAGCAGCTGATTCCATGTCATGTCATGTATCGCCACCTAGAGGAGGAAATTCCAAACAACTGCATGGTTGGCAACAGTATTTTTGATTGTAGCACAGACACACAAGAGGTGATTTTCTTCTCCTAAAAGGGAATATGTTAGGGGAGGAGTGATAAAGTTATGAAAAATAATTCTCAAATAAAGTAATTCTTCACGTTTTACTTTTAAAAATGTGTAAAATGTGATTTTTTTGTCTTCAGAATCACACTACGTGCACATAAACATACGCGCCGTCTCGGAGCAGCTATCGAAAACTGGCAGTCATGGCTGAGCAGGAAAAGAGCGGGATATACTTCTAGTACATTTGAACGCTGGTGACAGTATAACCTCGTTGTCTTTCAGGAGCTGCAGAGCAAGAGCAAAGTGTGCGCCAATGTTTTCTGTGGTGCCGGCCGAGAGTGTGCCGTCACCGAGAAGGGGGAGCCCAGCTGTCTGTGCATAGAGGTGAGTGGGTGGGTGAGGGATGGATGGGTGGTCCCGCCAACGCAAGCACCAAACATCCCTAGAGGAAGTTTCCGTGTCATAGTTTCCACTCCATGTTCACCGCGTCCTTTGTCCCCTACATAGAGCTGTAAGCCCCACAAGAGGTCAGTGTGTGGCAGCAATAGCAAAACCTACAGGAACCACTGCGAGCTGCACAGAGACGCCTGTCTGAGTGGACTGAAGATCCAAGTGGCCCATGATGGACACTGCCAGGGTATAAATGGGTTCAAGCATGCATCTCTTTTGAATCCTGAAGTTTACAATCAATACAGGTGTCGTATAGATTCATATATATTGATACAGTAACATTTCAATTATAATAAATAATAATTGACATAACTTAAATGTCATTATGTACACCAGCTTAATTGTTTTAACTTTAATAATGTTTTTAACTTTAATAATGATTTGGAGTGCATGAGAAATCAGAAAGGACCTTTGACTGCACAATCATTACTTAACATGTATGATGCACAGAACCAATGTTGTAAACGTGGTAAGAACCATTGATACTGGTGATGAGTTCATTGTAAACGATAGTACGGCAAGTTTAATGTTTTGCATGAGTTTCACATCAGAGTGCATGCAGAGGTAGGCAAAGCTGCTGGATGCTGACCACTCGTGATACTACAAATGCAGCTGCTGCCATCTTGTGGAGTGAATAAAAACTACAACAGGAGGTCCCCTCCAGCCACGGCTGTTCATTCCAATGTTTACGATCTACTTAGACGGTTAGACGGGTCTAGTTAGAGACCCGTCGGTTATTTGCTTGTGTAGACCACAAACCCGGCGACTATAGAGACTTTGCGGTTAAATGATGCAATTACGGTAGATTGTACAATTTGGAATCCGACCAACATTTGAGGGGAAACTATTAAACCAGAATTTGCCATTCTTATTCCCCTGAAGACCCAACTAACAAATGTGTCTCCTTTTCAATTATTGCATATATAGTGTAGATACAGTACAGTATTGATGAAAAAGCACACCAAAGAGACATGGAATAATTACAAATAAACATCAATCAAAAAGCCCTTTGCCAAGGGTTGGCAACCCAATAAAACACACATCTGGGTTGTAAACTGCTCCACACAACCAAAACATTTCGAGACAAACCAGCTTTGCATTTATCATTAAAATTAATTATGTTTTGTATCTTAATGAAAACAGTAATTATTTTTACATTTGTATGACAGTTCTGTTAAAGCGTGGCTTAAGTTGATAAAGGTTATAAGATGCAAAAGTTTGACTCTGGAACGTATAATTTCCTAGAGCAACAATTTTCTGACCTAAGGTGTTCCGCTACTCTATAATAATAATGTAACAAATAATTCAAGAACTTAACTTAAACCTGCCAACAGAGGGCGCTTGTCATTCAGCAGGCCTCATGTGGCGTCTTCCCATTTATTAACAGACTGTGATATTAGCATCTTATCTGGAGTGCACTGCTCGCTCTTGCTAATGTCAGCGTAATGTCAATCCTGTTGGCCTGGACATTGATCTGACCCGTGGCACACATGGGGACGGGTCATGGATGCCAGTTATGTCATGCTGTCCTCTTTGCAGACCTTTAGCACACATCAGTATATCAATATTACACAATAAATAATCAGGATTTTTAATCTGTTAACATAAGCTTTGTCTGTCTTTTAACCGGTAGAGAAGAAGAACGAGCAGGCAGCTGCCAGCCCAGGTGAGCTTTGTTTTTACAGCAATACAGACTGTACTTGTTCAATTATTCATGTTAATCTATAGAACATTTTTCCTCTGCTGCAGTGGTGTGCTATGCTGCAGACCGCAACGAGCTGAGGGGCCGTGTGATCCAGTGGCTGCAGACAGAGGTCATCCCAGACGGCTGGTTCACCAAGGGCTCCAACTTCTCTGACATCCTGCTCAAGTACTTTAAGGTGGGACAGTTCACCCACCGGGCGTCCTTCACCATTGTCATCATTTTTAGCATTCTTTCTTCTACTAAACTTCACTGTTTTGGCTAACTTGTGAATGTACAGATCGTATGTTCAAAACAATACCGTTCCCATGGATAAACAATGCTGTCATTTGCATGTCGCACCAGTAGTTGGGGACATCACATAATAAAAACACAAGTATATCACAAACGAGTTCCATGACTACGAGGCGTTGTAAGTCCCATTTTAGTGTGTGTTGGAACTCATACCGAAATTAACACTTAAGTCACTCACACTGTACACAGAAATCATGACGGACATAAGATACATTCATAAAAACACTAAATACAAGAATTAAATGAAACCGTAATTTTAAAAAAAAGAGATTTCTTTACCTTTATTAGTCATGTGTCGGTCGCGAACATATTGGCTCTACGAGCCGGCTCTTTGAAATGAACAACAGGAGCCGGCTCGTGTCGTTGGGAGCCAATTGGGAGCCGATTAGTTTTTTCCTCGTCATTTTTTTTCTGTTAAAGGCGAATGTCATTGGTTAAGATGTCCACACTGAGCAGGGGGAGGGGCGGGGTCAAACAAACGCTGTGGTGCTCTTAGAGCCGATTCGTTCATGAGAAATTTCCATGAAGAGATTTGACCTATTTTGACTTAATTTGTCTGTAGAGATGGGTCTTTGTATTTTATTTATAATAAAACATTATAATATCTTTTTATAGCTGCTCATTGAGGTTTAAATAGATCCATTTAAATAATATTTGATATCACGTATTTTTTACATTAGTAATTCATTTTACACCATAAGCATAAATTAATTTAAGACAACAAAAAAGTCTGAGGAGCCACTTGGGAGCCAAAAGAGCTGGCTTTTTTTAGTGAGCCGAGCCCAAAGAACCAAAAGAAATTTCCATCACTATCCATTACTATCCCTGTGGCTTATTGGGAGGAGGGAGTGGAAGAGGCAGGAGAAGCATTGATTCTGGTCTTCCAGGCAATGCGTTAACAACCTTTCCATCTCAATAAGAGAACCACTACACTGCTTAGTTATTCCCATCGTTTTCAGAAGAACCGACCCTTTAACATGCTCAAGGATATTGTAGCGACCTGGGAGTTATGTGTAGTGTTAACAAACACGTCCTGGTAGACGCTGCAATACGAGCTTTATCCTTAATGATGGTCGCGACAGTCTTTTTGGTCTTTTTGTTGAGACCAAAAAGACCAAACTCCTATAAATGATTAGTACTGAGGAAAGACAATGTCACTTTTGTTCTTTTTGGTTAACGTCTGTTTCCCCTTCATTATGTCTCAAAAGCATCAGACACTCTTGTGATGGCAGCGCATATCATTTTTGTGACAGAGAATATCCTTTTTGTTGCTAACGATAGCATTTTTCTGACATGATATAGTGTTTTTATGGCAAAGTGTTTGGTTTTTGGGCCAAAACATAGCGTTTTGTGGTAGCTATTGTTTATTGTAAGAAAACATTACATGTTTGTTGCAACATGTCATTTTTGTGACAGAATATATCCATTTTGTGCCAAAATATAACAATTTTCAGTGGCGGGCTGTGCTTTTGGTACCTGCGCCCTCAGTGGGGACTAAAGCGACCCAGTTGGGGATGAATACCATTATTACTAAAGCAACAAACCCAATTAACGCTTTACCTTCCAATACATCATCTCTAAACACCTCCAAACTTCAAACCCTTTCCCAGGCTGACATGCAGTATGTAAACATACAACACACACAGAACGATGAACAACTCCATGTCTGTCTCCTGTCTTCATTTCGGAACGGGCCCTATTAAGTGCTACGCTGTTCATGTGGTGATGCATTCACGTGCACTAGTAACTTTTGAGTGTTGTTAAATAATCTTTCAGACATCAACCAATCAGAGAACAGGAAAATTCTGCTGTTATTTTGTGAGGCCAATCTGAAATTGGGTTGGTAAAAGAAATTGCTAGTTATGTTTAAGTGACATGGGCCAGCACTCCTGATTGTGAAGGCCCAGGATAGATTAGATTTCGGTGTGGAGTTTGCATGCTCTCCCCGTGCGTGTGTGGGTTTTCTCCGGGTACTCCGGTTTCCTCCCACATTCCAAAAACATGCATGTTAGCTTAACTGGTGACTCTAAATTGTCCATAGGTATGAATGGGAGTGTGAATGATTGTTTGTCTATATGTGCCCTGTGATTGGCTGGCGACCAGTCCAGGGTGTACCCCGCCTGTCGCTCAAATTCAGCTGGGATAGGCTCCAGCATACCCCCCCGCAAAAATGGATGGATGGATGTAGACTGTGCCACGGACCAATAAAACAACAGCCGCAAGCTGCACTTTGGACACCCTTGCGTCTCCCCACTCCCATGTGTCTTTACAATACAAAACTTTATCGACTGTACATATTCATCCTAATATGCGATATATGTAAGTATAGATGCAGACATGCAATTCTCCCCCCTCTTGTGTCTTTTTTCCGGCAGTCCTACGACAACGGAGATTCCACGCTGGACTCCTCTGAGCTGCTCAAGTTCATCCAACACAATGAGTCGGTGGCGACCGAGATGCAGTCCTACGCCGACCAGGAGAGCAATAAGTTGCTTAGGTTAGTGTGTTTATGTGTGCACGATAAGGCTCATGTTAGCATTCTCTTTTTTTTTTTTACTCAATATTAGCACTTTGTTCTGTGGTAATGCTTGCTTAAGCAGATGTTTACTGTGTGCTCTGGTGCTATTTTAAGGAAGGACAGTGAACTTGAGCTGGGCAAGCGTAAACTATACTTGAATCCTGCACTGTTAAAAGCATGTCAAATGAGTCCGTCTAAGTGTTGTATTTGTTATGCAAGGTTGTGCTGATATTGAATGGAGCATCTAATAGCGTGTTTACGTGTGTGCTACATAGGAGCCTGTGTGTCGACGCCCTCATCGAGCTGTCTGACGAGAACGCAGACTGGAAGTTGAGCTTTAATGAATTCCTCAACTGCCTGAAGCCCGGATTCAACCCTCCAGAGAAGAGTGAGCTTTAAAGAAACACTTTAAACAGTCGGATCTCAAGCAGCATACTGTATTTCCTCAAATACAGTTGTCCCTCGCTACGTTGCGGTTCGAACATCGCGCCTTCACTCAATTGTGGTTCTTCAAAAATGATCGCTGTTTTGTGGTTGAATATGGTTTACTATTAGTCAAAAATATATGCATATTTAAGCAACTTTTTCATAGTCGTGGCCTAACTTAAGCATATTCAAGCATAAAAATAGCTAAATGAACGAAAATACAAATGTAAGGCATTCAACAGACGTGATATGAAGTGTAATACAGTATCTGTGACTTGTTAGGGAGCAGGGCCTGGAAAGTGATGTGTGTGATGTCTGCTGGCTAGAGTTGACCGCTAGCAGCAGGGTAGCATTGTAGAGAGTGGCCGACTGCAGCTCCTGTGTGAATGTTCACTGCGTGTGTTCTCTGGTTGGTAATAAAGCGATTGGCGTCCTTAACCATAAACAGCATCAGTAGAGTAGTATTCTACACTGGTCTCGAGGTGTCAGTAACGTTACATTGATGAGACAATAGCCACCAGGAAGTACGCTGTCAACGCTAACATGTAAGTATCTTACCTTATTTATGTCTAAGTTGGCTTATTTTCTATTATTATGTCTACTATGTTGGGTGATACAAGTGAAAAGCTGACTATAGGGGTCTTATTCCTTGTCTAGAGCGCTGTAATAATGGTAAAAAATGTTTTTCGAAAGTCAAACAGTTTTTCTATGCTCCAACTACAAAAATATTCCATTTATTAATACTGAATCTTACTTTGCAGAAATTCACTTACTGCGGTCGGGTTTGGAACCAGTTAACCGCGATAAAGGAGGGATGCCTGTATCCACAGCAGACGTGGCATGTGTAAAGCTGTTACAGTGGAGTTTTAAGAGACGCTGCTGCATTTGAAAGCTCTTATGGTTGATTCCATGTGAAGTAGTGGCCAGAGAAATGATTGTTTGTCTATATGTGCCCTGCCAATGGCTGGCGACCAGTCCGAGGGTACACCGCCTCTTGCGGATAGGCTCCAGCATAGAAGTGGCATAGAAGATGGATGGGTGAACAAATGTATTAAACCACCATCCTATGTAAGGTTTATGCCCTAGCGACCCTAAATTAACAGCATCTACTAAAAAACTGCACAAACTGTTTAACAGGAATTATAATATCATGCTAAAATATAATTTTTAAAGTTATGCATAAATTTCACATTTACTGTCTCAGTACAGAACATTGTTATTTCTGGAGTAAGATGTCAAATTATAGTCATTGTGCTTTTTGTGTATTTTGTGTTTTAGTGGCGGACACATGGTCTAATTTGTTCAATACTGTATAACATTTTAATTTACTTGTGGGGGAAAAAAATAATAAAATTCATTTGCACAAAAGGCCCCCACTAAACGCCTGATACTTATCTGCATTTCAATGCAGTTCAGCAGTAAACTTCATACTGAAAAAGGGCTGCAACTAACCGCTATTTTCTCCGTCGATTAATCTGAAGCTTGTTGTTTCGATTATTAATCGAATAATCAGTTAGGCCCTCGACAAACAGTTATTTTGGTCCGCAAACGTATCAGAAAAGAGGCACAAATGTCCATCACTGGATATTTACATTTTTAAATGAAAAACGATTAATCGAGTACCAAAATAGTTGTCGGTTAACTGGATGATTGATTAATCATCGATTGCAGCTGTATACTGAATCTTGGCATCTTGTTATATATGCAGCTTTTGCTTCATATGCCCAGAGCCAAAATATGTTGGCTAAAGGTGAACCGTCAGCATGGAGCACTGAACCTTAGGCCTTCGCCACACTCAATAAACACTGTGTGGTTATTGAGAAATGCCACAACTACAGCAAACACATAAACATGTTTGTTTAAGGCAGTAACACTCCCATCGAGACAATATGTTGCTGAAACAGCTTCTACTCCTCTGGGAAGACTTTCTAAAAGGTTTTGGACTTTGTCTGTTGGAATTTTTCATCAATTTGTGGTCCCAAGGGTCACTGCTGGCTCACCAGTTCTGTTCTAGTTTATCCTATACTTAAAAGGCCCAATTAATACAATTTTTCATCCATTTTACTGTGGAACCTACTGAGGTAGTGTGTAGGAGGTGTGTTGTTTGAAGTCTCGCCTTAGGCAGTTAGCCTTAGCCTTAGGCAGTTTAAACATGCTTTTAGTAAGCTGGAACACGAGTGTGGTCCAAGTAAATGTTTTTTACTTTCATTTAAAAATACATTTTTTTTAATTTTTTATCACAATACATCCTTGTAGCATCTTTAGCTTGCTAACAAAATGGCAACCTGAAGCGAAAGTCAGCTACTGTATGTCGCCCATCAATTATGTCATCGTTGGTTGACTCTCAAAAATGTTAACACATTTTTACAACAATAGTTTTACATACATAAAACAATTCTAAATGCAAATAAATGACAAATGAAAGGTAAATGAACATTCATTCATTGAAGACGTGATTGTTCCCAAAGACACGATGTGGCAGCGAGATCAACACCTTCCTCTTCAATAGTGTTTCTCACCTTCTGGCACCTGCAACTTTCTTTGGCTCCATTTTTGGTGATTGAGGTGAGACACACTATTGAATTCAAGAAATAACTCAAAGCAAAACGGGAAGGTGGTGTTGAAGAGGAAGGTGATGATCTAGCTAGCACACTGTGTGTCTTTTGGAGCGTAAAGTCCTGTCAAGAATCGTGTCTTCATTGAAAGTAAAAATAACCTTAAATGTTTATTCATCCCTTTCATTCATCATTTATATGTTTTGTGTTAACATTTTTGACATTCTGGAATGGATTAATTGTATTTAATTTATTTCTAATTGGGAAAAATGGATTTGGTTAGCATCTGTTTCAGTCGGACCTTCTGGAATAAATGAATGACGCTAACCAAGGTTTCACTATACAGTATAACATGCAGCTATGTAACATTGGAACAGCAACAGTAGCATTGCATCACATTTTAACAGTAGCATCAATGTAGGTTAGCCTATTTGCTGAAGAAAGATTTAAATGATAAAATGGATAGTTGGTACAGCACCAGGCTTTGTTTTAAGATGTGTAGCAAAGCCTCTTTTTTCTCCCAAAGCTGTCCTCTGCAGAGTTGTCGCTTATTTCTGTGATTTTTCTCATAAACAGGCATTCGGGACACATTGCTGTTAGATTAGTGTTAAAAAAGTCAATTTTGCATAATAGGGGACCTTTCAATCCATATAGCTTACTGTTTGAATGTCATCCTAATGGGTAAGGCACTAGGAACTAATCTTTATCCTCCACCTTCATTCTGTTATGTGTTATCCAGAGTGTGCCTTGGAGGATGAGACTTATGAGGACGGTGCAGAGACACAGGTGGAGTGCAACCGTTGTGTTTGTGCGTGCGGCAACTGGGTGTGCACTGCTATGACTTGCACGGGTAAGCTACAAGATAGTCTTTTTGTTATTCCGTCAACATGCGTGTGCGGGTGTGTGTGTGTACATTTCTACCGATTGTGTGCGCAGACAAGACAGCTGCTGTGGACGAGTCAACAGATGGCGGTGCGGAGATGACCGAGGAAGAGTGGAACCTGCGTGTGGCCGAGCTGAACAAACACCAGGTCAGCTTTAATCTTAAAACAACAAACCGTGCTGTCTGACTTGTGGGTTCTTCACGGTGGTAACTTGAATGTCTGGGAATGTGTTTTTCTTGACATAGGACATCTGGGTGAAAGTGCTCAGTCAGCAAAATGACATCCTCTGTTCAGATTTGTTGGCGTAAGCTTTTATGTGACACAAACATCAGTGAACTGCGATATCAGCATATTTTTAACAGGAAAATGGTGACAAAACACAGAGTGTGTTGTAATTGATGAATCACTATTAAAAGCATGTTAACTAGAGGAACCACAAGACACTCACAAGACGAGGCGGTACATGAGATTGGGGTGTACGAGAACGAGACGAGACAAGGTTTTAACATTACTTTTAAGAAAAGTACAATGGAAAAAAAATATATGCATATATATTGCAATCTACTAATTAAATTCCTACTACATTACACTCTTTTACACTCTGCATGTATGCTACCGGCTCTGCCTCAACCCACCAAAACAAAGAGACTATATGACTCAGAAGAGGGCTCACCCCTTTCATGCCGTTGTTCTATGGAAAAAATGCACCAAGGTGCTGAAACCAATGCACAGAGTGAACTCTGTTCCTGTTCGTTTGGAGGCGAGAGGCAAGGAAAACAGACACGCATGCGCATGGCATTTTTTCGTCTCATTTAGACTTTACTCTTGTAATATTATTGAATTATTGAATTGCATTTGTTGTCATAATATTGCAACAGCGTTCTCTTACTAAGGACTAAAATTCAAATGTACCCCTTTTTTGTTTGGAACATAAAAACTTTTCTAGTAAAATTCCTATAATATTGCAGCAAAAAGGTGAAAAAAGTGTCAAATTAATGTTTTTGTAACATTGAAAACTAATTTCCTAAAATTGTAAACATTTTTCCTGTAACAACTTCTTTCTTGTCACATTCCGACTATGTTCTCACCAAAATGCAGCTTTATTCTATTCTGTTTTTTTTTTCTTTTCAATGTTGTCCTTTGTAAGGAAAGCTGACATGCGAGAACAGGGGTGTCCAAAGTACGGCCCGGGGGCCATTTGTGGCCCCCAGCTTGTTTTTTATTGGCCCATGGCATGTTGTAGAAATAAAATTAAACCAACAATCGCACCATAAATGAAAATAAATTGAGCAAAAAGGCAAATTTTAAAGAGAAGAAGCTGAAATGTTGATACTTAGAACTAATAATAAAACACAGCTTTGTCTTGAACTCTCTCTCTCTATATATATATATATATATATATATATAGGTTTTTTTTAGCCTTTTTACAAAATTAAAAGATCCATAAATATATCATAGTGGCCCCCACGCCTACTTTGATTTTGAGTATGCAGGCCTCGGTGGAAAAGGTTTGGACACCCCTGCTCTAGAATCTCGCTTTCCCAATAATGGCTGCTCCAGCACCTGTGTGAAAAGACCTTTTTCTGACCCCAGCATGTCATTGACTCTTTTTTGTCAATTATTTGTTTTCATAAGACTCCAGAATTTCTTTGTCACATTTCCGTATGTTTTTTGTGTGTTGTCCCACACAGGAAACCGTGGAGAAAATGAAGGCCAGCACAAAGGAGGCTTAAATAGCGATGCGATCACAGAGCGAGGATGCACACTACCACCACCCTTCCCTCCATACTTGACTTACCTTTGCAGCCTGTGTGTTGTCAACGTCGGTATCATCAAACTGACTTTTACATGTTTCACAACTATTTTAATTATTATTATTACACATTTTGTTGCAGTCGTAAAGTGTTTTATGTTTGTTAGATTCAGGGGGCTATTACCGTAGGACACCCTCCTCTCAGTACTGTCATATTTGATTGTATTAACTACTCCTGTACACGTCTTACTACTTATTTTTTGCAGTTGTTTTGGCGATGGAGGCAAGGTCGACCAGCAAATTATTTTGTCTGCACGTATGTAGGCTCATACTTGACCAATGCACTTGTTTGTTTTTTCTCCCTCTCTTGGCTCTCTTAGTCCATCCCAAGGAACCAACCTTATGAGACATTTAGCAGCAAAAACATGCGGTTGCATGTACATGTATGTACTTTGTTTGCACCATTTTTCCTCCTTGTGGGGCTCAGATTTACTACATGGGCAAAAGTATTGCTACACCTGTCTTAATACCTTCGTCCATACGTCTGTTCAGGGACGATGTCTTAAATTTTTAAGACTGTGTACCCTGGTGAGACATCTGAACACAGCGTGGGGGAGTCTAAAACCAAAGATCTCGTGAAAATGTTTGACTCTTGTACACATATCTCCAGGTAAGGCAGTATTATTACTCTGGACCCAGCAACAACACGATACCTTAACTCTTTACAAAAAAGGACTAGCCTCATAGATGTGTTTTTTTGTTGATGTTTGTGTGAGAGAGTGATGGTGTGTGTTTTCTTTTTCGTAGTTCATTGTTAATTGACAATAAAAAAAAAAAACAGTGCCTTAGACTTGCAAAATTTCCTGCACATTTTACCACATGACTTAGCGGGGGAAGTGAGTGTTTTGCTGATGTTTGCTAGTTGCTAAGTGGTTCATGACTCTTCTTGATAAATGCCTTGTGGACTTCTTTACGGGCCACGACGTAAAGCAAGGAATATGTATGTAAGCCAATAAATCTTTGTACACCATTAACTGTCAATTTCAATGTGTTAGGTACCATCGTTTGCTTTAAAATGGCATTTTCTGTGTAATAAAGCTGAGCATATCTGAAATGTAATACAAACATCTAAAGTGGTATCCAATGAACTACAGTATTCCTCGTGCATTGCCGTCCTGCATAATGTAACCAAAGCTGGGAAAATTTGGCAGGCGTGCTTGTAATGTTTCCAAACAATTCAGGATCCGACTCTTTTGAGTGTATTATCAGAGCCGGATCGTTTTTTTGTGTGTGTGTGTTTTCTCTCAGGGAGGCACAAGAGAGATTGGAAAAGCGAAAAAATGAGTGACTGCAATACACGTAGTAAATACAATTTAGACACATTTCAGTTACGCTCAACAAAGATATAAATGAGTATAATAATAAGATAATATATAATAGAAACAATATAAACACTTTTGATTTTGCTCCCATCTTTCATGAACTGAACTCAAAAGATCTAAAACATTTCTATGTACACAAAATGGACCCCCCCACATGCCACTTCCTGTTTGTCCCTCACTCAGGTCTCAGAGGGGAACACATTTGTAGTAACACACAAGCATGAGTCTTATGTCTTAAATGGCTTATTTATTCTATTTTGCCTACAATATTGGGTAATACGATTGTAAAGATGATTATAGGGGTATTATGTCATGTCTCGAGGACTCTAATAATGTTAAAAGAACGTATTTAGGAGGTCATAAACTGTTTTTCTATGATCTAACTACAAAAATATTCCGTTTATAAATAAGGAATCATACACTTAGCGGACATTCACTTATCACAGTTGCGTCTGGAACCAATTAACCGCGATAGACAAGGGATTACTGTAGATAGCATTATTGCACAGGTGTACCTTAGACTGGCCACAATAAACGGTCACTCCAAAATGTGCCGTTTTGTCACCCAGCACAATGCCAGAGGAAGCATGGAAAAGGCAGGCTGACTTGCAGGAATGTCCACCACAGCTGCTGGCCGTGAATTGAATGTTCATTTCTCTGCCATAAGTCATCTCCAAAGGCGTTTCAGAGAATTTGGCAGTACCTGTACATCCAACCTGCCCCACAACCACAGACCACTTGTAACCACACCATCCCAGGACCTCCACATACAGCATCTTCACCTCCAAAATTGTCTGAGACCAGCCACCCCGACAGCTGTTGCAACTATCGGTTTGTTTAGCCAAAGAATTTCTGCATGAACGGCCAACAACCGTGTCGGGCGTTTGTTATGGACAACAAACACAGGTGCATTTGATTGATGGCATTTTGAATGCACAGAGATATCGTGATGAGATCCTGAGGCCCATTGTTGTGCCATTCATTCATGACCATCACATGTTGCAGCATGAGAATGCATGGCCCCAAGTTGCAAGGATCTGTGCACAATTCCTCAAAGCTGAAAACGTCCCAGTTGTCGCACAGCCAGCATACCTGACACTTCACCCACTTAGCATGTTCGGGATGCTCTGGATCGGCGTATGTGGCAGCGTGCTCCAATTGCTGCCAATACCCAGCAACTTTGCACAGCCATTTAAGAGGAGTGGAACAACATTCCACTGGCACATTTTGAACTGGCCTTTTATTGTAGCCACCCTAAGGCACACTTGTGCAATAATCATGCTATCATATCAGCATTAGAACTGTACATCAGTGCAGTTTGGAAGAAAAACGACTAGCATTTTCTTCCCATGTTGAGTCCAATAAGTTATATAAATAATAACATTCAATATTTTTTTATTATACTGATTATAATGCCTCCCGGACGCCTCCCTGGGGAGGTGTTCAGGGCAAGTCCGACCGGTAAAAGGCCTCGGGGAAGACCCAGGACATGTTGGAGAGACTATGTTTCCCAACTGGCCTGGGAACGCCTCGGGATCCGCCGGGAGGAGCTGGCCGAAGTGGCCGGGGAGAGGAAAATCTGGGCCTCCCTGCTTAGGCTGTTGCCCCCGCGACCCGATCTCGGATAAGCGGTAGAAGATGGATGGATGGATGGACCACACAGAACCAAACCACACTCATGCAGACATGCAACTAGATATGTTTAGTATATCATTAATTAATTCTACACATAATTTTACATTATTTTGGTAGTACATTAATATAAGTAAATAAAAAAATTGGGGGAGTACTTTTGAGCAGGAGCGGACCTACCATTAAGGCAAAGTAGGCAATTGCCTACGAGTAGGGGGCCCCCAACCAGCTGCCCCCACAGCCAGCAGCACCCCCAACTATAAAAATGCATAATTATGTTAGCATTCTAAACAAACAAATAACAGAACAAAAAAGAAAGCCGTCTGAAAGCTAAAGTCATATTATCTACCCCCCTCTCCCCCACACTATAATGGACTGATCCATGATGACGGCTGTAATGCGCCTTTAAGTTTTTTTGACAACCGACATTCGGAAGAGGAAGAAGTCGTACGTTTGGGAGAAGGTTAGCGTAAAGCTACTTAAAATGAAGCCAATTTACCAGAGCGGGTTGCGAGAGGAGGCAAAAAAATATATTGCCTCATTGTCGAGAACTCAAGGTTCTTTACGGTATCGGTAGATAAAATGTCAACGAGCCGACGCTAACTACCGCAGACTGTGTGCCGAATTCCAGTCCCCGACGGAGGTGATCCCCCCCGGTCCGCGGGACAATTGTGGGAACACAAGCCGGTCCGTGGGTCAAACAATGTTGGAGACATTAGAGACATGCTGAGTTTGGTGTTGCGACACCTCATGTGTGAAGTCTAGGAGAAGTTACAGCAACAAGTAGGACTTTCTTTCTTTGACATTTATGCAATAAAAACATGGACAATAATATGGATGGACTTCAACAAGATGAGCATCCACGTTATGTATTTGTACAAATATGGAAAGCCTCGGTGGTCTAGTGGTTAGCACGTTGGCCAACACAGTAACAGCTTGGAGATCGGGAAGAGCTGGGTGGGTTTTCTCCGGGTACTTCGGCTTCCTCCCACATTCAAAAAAACATGCAGGTGAGGTTAATTGGCGACTCTAAATTGCCCATAGGTATGAATGTGAGTGTGAATGGTTGTTTGTCTATATGTGCCCTGCTGGCGACCAGTCCAGGGTGTACCCCGCCTGTCAGCTGGGATAAGCTCCAGCATGCCCCCGCCCCCGTGAAGAAGCGGTATAGAAAATGGATGGATGGATGGAAAACCTCCATTTGACTTCTCTCCCATGGAAGGCATGGAAATGGGGAGAAAGCAATAGTTGACAAAGTGTTTACGTCTGATTTTGTGTTCAAAGAGAGAAGTGCATATTTTGAAGCACTTTACACTTTAGTTGCTTCACAGTATTCATGTGTAAATAATCTCTCTCTCTCTGACACACACATGAACACCCCCTCCCTTTCAACACAAACTGTCCCTGTTTCTGTTCGTCTATCTCACACACATCAACATAAGTCATCTTTGCAAACAATTGATTTCTCCCCATTTCCATGCCTTCCTCCTGACACTGTTTATAGTTATGACTGTTGGCATATATTGTATAGTCATTTCTTTTGTTACATTGTCATTGTTCATCTTCACCCTCAATACATACACACAGTCTCTTTCTCTCAGGAACACACACACATCTGTTGTGATGATGTCTGGTTGTTTTTGTTCAAAAATAAATATCTGGCACTTTGACATTTTGGTGTTATATGTGAAACTTTATTCTCTCATTCTGTTGACCCCATATTGATTTAGTGCACTGCAAGGTTGTATATTGGTAGGGGCCTTGAGGCTGCCTTTCCTGCATTTTTGTGTTAAAAGAACATATGAAGAGGGCCCTCTGCTATGTTCGCCTTAGGCCCCAAAAGTGCTAAGTCCGCCACTGCTTTTGAGTGATCCGACACTTATAAATCGGCTCTCCGAAAGAGCCGGAAATCCCATCACTATTGTATATGATTGACTGTTATGTAACAAATGGAGAGGCCGATTGCAGCGAGTCGGGCGGGGCTAGTCCCAATAAGCCAATCACCAAACACTCGCTCTGCATTGAAGGAGCTGTATAAAATGGGGCCAGAGTATTAGCTGACATTTTATGGTACAAAATGAGTGGATTTTAACAGCGGAATGCGGTTAAATGTTAAAGGTGCGAGGAGTTGTGTGTAGCGTGAAAGCTTAACGGACGAATCCTGGAGTGAGGCTGACTTTGTCGAAAACTTCCACACGGACTTGACTCACTCACTCCCCCAAAATGGAGATAGCCAGCGACTGTGTGCTCGACTACTCCCGGTTAAATCTGAACACTTTCACCGTGGACGGCGTCAGCGACGAGAAGAGGAGGAACACCACACAGCTTTACCTAAACAACAACCGGCTGTGCTCGCTGCCCTCGTCGGTAACCTTATTCTCCAGCCTTCAGTTGCTGGACATCAGCAACAACGGACTGTCGACGCTGAGCGAGGATATCACACGGCTAACCAAGCTGAGGACTCTCATTGCCAAGAACAACTGCCTGGACGAGGTCTCGCTCCCCAAAGGCTTCGGCTCCATGCAGCTGGAGGTGTTGAATTTCAGCGGGAATCGCTTCGAGGAGATCCCGCTGCAGTGCACTAAACTACGGCGGCTACAGTCGCTGTCACTCGGCGGCAATAGACTGAAAAGTATCCCCGCTGAGATCGAAAATCTAGTCAGGTAGGTCCCCAAATACCTTATGAAACATTGTATTGTTTGTAGAACATGATATCATATGATCGTTTCCACTAGTTTTATCGATATTTACTTAATGTAACCATTTTGGTTGAGGCCTGTGCCAAAAGTGTTACGTTTATGGGTCAGAGAGGTGACTTTATTTCAGCTGGGCATTTTCAGTGTCACATCAATGTTCACTTCTCCCTACCAACAAAAGCGGGACACATCACCATGGCAACGCGGGTTGTCGAGTTTACCTGAGATAAGAGGGTCACACGTGGTAAAAGCCACTTTGTCCGCTGACACGTATAGAATGTTCAGCTTCATATTGCATGCAATGAACGAGTGATGGGTTCAGGTGTTTAGTTTGGAAAAAGGTTTGAAAGCTTCAGCTGCTCTAGAAGCTACCATGAGGTTCATTTCAGTAAATGCTCAGTTATTCTGACTGGACTGAATTGTACTTTTTAACATGTCTCTTACTCCTAAAAAGATGTGGACTCATAATAATGTAATAACGCTCATAATAATTCTTAGTAGTATATCAGAATATGTATTATGTAAATGTATACATGCTAAGAAATACGCAGTATGCCCATCGTGATTTACAAGAGCAGACGTCTAAAACACAATGTGTGACATAAAATGGGTAAAAAGCAGACAAAGGGCTGTACCGGTGCTGTTTTAAGTAACATTTTAACATTCTTAATTATCATACAAGGGTATAAAGTAAGAGAACCACTAAATTCACTCCTGATCAACATTTTATGACCAGTTGGAAAATTGCAAGAATGTTCATTTTGCACTGTTGGATCTTAAGGAGGTTCTAAGTAGAGCTTCAAAATGCAATAAGAAGACATGGGAGTGAGACAAAGAAAATTTCAGTAAGTAATTTATTGCAAACAACCGTTAAAGTGAAATAGGCTGTTCATCAGCTGATCAAATGACCATAGACCATAGCTAAAAAAAACCCAACAAACAAACCCAAGCTCCCTTAATGTTCAAACGAATGTTCAAAAGTGACAGTGTTTCCAGGAGGCTAATGGGAATGTTGCTCCAGGTGGTGAAGATGGCTTCATGGAGGGCATCCACTGTCTGCAACTGATGTCCATTTTTGTAAACTTCGCTTGCCATCCATCCCCAAATGTTCTCACGTGGATTTAGATCAGGGGAACACGCAGGATGGTCCAAAAGAGTGACGTTCTTCCTCTGGAAGAAGTCCTTTGTCAGGCGTTTGTCAGGCTGCAGGGTTGTCCTGTTGAAAAACCCAGTCATTACCACACAGATGAGGGCCTTCAGTCATGAGGGATGCCACATCTCCACATATCCATTTGCTGTTTGACGCCCTTGCACAACCTGAAGGTCCATTGTTCCATTGAAGGAAAAAGCACCCCAGATCATGGCGCCCCCTCCACTGTGCCACGCGGAAAACATCTCAGGTGGGATCTCCTTGTCATGCCAGTAATGTTGAACTATAAAGGTTACATATTTTCTTATCATAAAAAAATAAAAATAAAACTTTCCTACACTTTTCAATGTCCCATGTTTGGTGCTCTCGTGCAAATTCCAAACGGGTAATTTTGTGGCGTTGAAGGAGACGAAGTCTTTAAACACATTTTTTTGATAGTCATTGGACTGCACTAGGCAACAGTAACAAGATTTTGCTTTTGAAGGCTGTGGTCTTAAACTTTTTATCAGCTGATGAACAGCCTGTTTCACTTTTATAACCGTTGTCCATCCATTCATCCATGTTTTGTACCGCTTGTCCTCGCTAGGGTCGCAGGTATGCTGGAGCCTATACCTGCTGTCTTTTCGGGCGAGAGGTGGGCTACACCCTGGACTGGTCGCCAGCCAGTCGCAGCGTTTAATGGTTGCTTGCTTGTCTCACTCCCATTTCTTCTTTTTGCATTTTGAAGCTCTACTTAGAACCTCCTCAAGATTCAACAGTGCAACATGTAAATTCCTGTAATTTTTCAATTGGTCTTAGAATTTTCATCATGAGTGTATGAGTACTATGGAACCTTAGTTACCATACGCCCCGGTTAGCATGTTTTTCCAGTTAACATCAAATTTATGCCAGAATTTGTTAGCAACCTATTAGCTTGCTAATACATGGAAACAGGAAACGGAAGTCTGCACAGTCACTTGTCTACAATGTCATCAGTAGTTGACGGCAATTCTTTGCGAAGTACGCCAAAAGTTTTATAGTTTATAGTTTTTCATGCATAAAACCATTTTAAAGGCATGTTATTAATGACGAATGAAAAGGATAAATGTATTGTATTGTATTGTATTGTATTGTATGTACTTTATTGATCCCACAGCGGGGAAATTTATTTGTTACAGCAGCAAGCAAGCAAGACAAGTAAAGAGAACAGTAAAGTAAAGCGAAATGAACATTGAAGGTTAGTTACTTTTACGTTTATTAAAGATGTGAGTGTTGCCGAAGACACGATGTGGCAGCAAGATCAACACAGACACCACCTTCGAGTTATTTCTTGAATTCAGTAGTCTTTCTCACCTTCTTCATCAAATGCTTGCGCTTGAAACTTTCTCTGGCTCCATTTTGCAGTTATTTTGCAGTCGTGATCAAAAGTAAAGCAGAGACTTTAGGTGAGACGCACCTTGATTAAGTGATATTACTCAGAGAACAATAGTCAGCAACATTATGTATGAGAAGAACTCACTTTCTCTTGCTTTGCTGATGTTTCGGATGGCGTCGGTTCTTTGGGGAGGCTGGAGGTTTGTTTTTTTGCGTGATCTTGCCAGGATCCTCAGGCTGTTTTGTTGTGGTGCTGCTTTGGATGTGTGTTAGGCTTGGTCATGTTCAACTGTCCTGGCTATGTGTTACCACAGAGACTTGTATGGCAGGTTTTTCTTGTCCTTTTTCGATTCCGACATCACTCCTGATCCTTGGTGCTTGTTAGCACATAGCACATGCTCTTGTTGCGATCATGTGGGATCTATCCAGGCGCTGCTGGATAGAAGTGCTGGAGGAGAGTATGGAATGGACCGCTTGTATCGAAGTACTGATATTGGAAATTTTAGATGCAGGCCGATATAATACGATCCTGATATTGGACCAATTACCGGTATCAATATCAGCTCGGGACATCCCTGGAATTTGAATTGAAATTTTAAAACACACACATGCACTGTATTTTTCCTGTGACATACGTAGACCAACACCAGTGTCTCAACATCACGTGTCAATATTTTTGCAAAAAGTATGCTTGCGTGTATTTTGGCCGAGCGCATCTGGATGCCTTTCCCTTGTGCTAAAAGCAGCCGTGATTAACAAGTTCAGACTGAAAACGTCTGCAGTTGAAGAAGAAACACAGAAAGAGTCCGGAGATGACGTAACCCCTGTTACAGACAATAACAGGATAAAACACTGACCTGATTGTGAGATGTAATAAAGATAAACCATTGTGACCTGAATATAAAACCTCTTTTCCAAGTCAAGCATACATTGGAAATATTGTTATAAATCCTGTCGTTAACATTGGTGAAATAAAATGTGGTAGATTGCAATGTAAAAGTATATCAAATTTCTTAGCTGCTTGACTCTGCTTAATTGATCACTATTATCTGAAATTCAGGATCATAAATCCTCATCTGTTGTTTGCTAACTTCCTAACAGCCTTTGAGACATTTTTTTTTCTGCAGCAGGTCTTTGTGTTACTCCAGGTGACTGCTGCGTGTATGTGTGTGAGTGACAGGAAGAAAAGCTCTGGCTGCTTGTGTTTAGGCGTCACCTGTTGGCTTGCATATATGAATATCTAGACATCAAATATACGACTTATAATGAATATAAAACAGTCATCTGATGAACTCAAGTTTAATTGTAGACGTTGAAGTGTACACTTGGTGCATTACTTGAGTTAAATCGACTCAATGCCTCCATCTTATGTGCATATAAACTGAAAATTAATATACATAATGGCAGCAAATACACTTGCATATAATTAATTGTCAAACTGTAATCAGCATGTGCAGGTTAGCCATAATGGATAATTCATTTAGTAGTCTGATGCGGATGCTTCCAAGATTAAAACATGACGAGATTCTCTTTCAGAAACTTCTTGTGATAATAACTTAATTCATTTCACAATTAATTTGCATAATCACACCGTAAATGAAAATGAACTTGATCATTTTGCTGGCCGCCATATATTGCCATGTGCATGCATGTCTGTTTTCTTCATCTCTTGCGTCCAAACAGGCAGGAAAATACATATCACAAACGCCAATTCCACATCTTTACAGAGTGAAAGATGATATATTAAAGGAAATATTGTATCATAATGATATATTATGATGTGTCTCGTGAACCCAATCTCATGTATTGTCGCGTCTTGTGAGCTGGGTGTCTCGTCACCCCCCTACTAAGTAAACACAGTTGTCATTTACACTCTAATGATATCAGAACATCATTTAAACATCACACACTCCGGAGAAGCCATTAATCCTTGAAATATGTCTTTTCAGCATTAGAAAACTCACATTGGCAATTACTTCTTCACAGATCGATCATAGAAAGCGGCCAATAGAATAGCATTACCGATTGCAACACACAAAACAGAAACGAGAGTGACACTTCCAAAGTAACGGTTACGTCCGCCCCTGTTAGCGCATTTTTCGGTTAACAACCAAAATATTTGCCTTGGCTTGCGTTCACCCGCTTGTTTAGTGTCCAAAATGTGTTTGTTTGCGCCGCCATCTTGGATCACGCAGCCAAGACGAAGTCTTGTGATACTTGCACATGATCGCGCAATGCACTGTGGGCCGTTTAGGCTGTTTATGTCAGAGTTGTAGAGAGACACACGATATAACAAACACATGGGCATAGAGAAAGGCGATGGACCCTTATCGAGACAAAGGTGCCAGGGCTCAGAATTTTCCACCTTAAAGAGAAGATCCTCATCATTTCAGAGGTATATAAATGTGCCGGGAGTGGCTCCGTCATTGGCTGCGATGCATACTACGGTTCCCTCGTAACAGTCTATCAACCCGCCGGGGGACTGAGGGTGACACTCGAGGTTTCTGCCCGTCTTTTCACATCCATAACACTCGTTTGTTGTTCCAGCAGCAACACATAAGCATTCAAACTTACAGCATGTTCGCGGCATCCTGAGTTAAACATGGCACACGTCACCACCTCACCGGGGAACTTCCGCAACGTCACAGTTGTGCAAGTAAAGGATCCGCTGACTTTACAGATATGGACATGATATTGATAAAGAATATAATTGAATTGGTTATCGAACCATTTACATATATTTGTAATCTATCTTATTCACCAGGGCTATTTCCTGACAGTATGAAAATAGCCAAAGTAATTGCAATTTATAAAAATGGAGGTAAACATGCTTTCTCCAGCTACAGACCAGTATCCTTGCTTCCACAGTTTTCCAAAATATTAGAGAAATTGTTTGTAATCAGGTTAAACAAATGTATAGATAGAAGCAATAGTCAGTATGGATTTAGAACCAACCACTCCACATCAATGGCTCTTATGGAATTAACTGAAGCACAACTTCAACAGAAGTAAGCAGTGGTTGTGGTTATTCGTCTCCACCTGTTACGTTTTTTAATGATATCTTATCGTTTAGTTTAACAGTAGCACGTCTCAGTGACCCGGTGTTGGGTGAATGCTCAAACTTCCACGTCTTATCAAGTTTTACGGCGTACACCGAACAAGTGAAGATGAAGGGCGGGGTCAACAAAGCTTCTCCGCTTGGAACAAAGCCACCGTTGCATCAAGTCATTTGGATCAAAGGCTACTTACCAGCCAGAGTTAAAATGCGCTCGCTTCTTCTATGCAGTGGAATCGCTATTATCAGTGATTGAACTTCTTTTTACACTTTGTATGAATGTTTTCAAAATATGAAAACGGTATGCAAAACACGGCATGTACAGTGAGTACTAATTTCACGATGGCCACAGTTGCCATCCTCTAGTTTAGGGCTCTGACAACAAAGGCAGCGTGACATTTTGTGTCAAAGTTGCAGGGTCATCACTTCCTGCAGGCAGAGGGCCCGACTGCTGACTTTCACTGACTACCTGTCCGCTGAGCCATCTCCATCCGCTGAGTGTGCAACCTTGTTATCTTTTATATTGTCACATGCTGAGATGACGACGTCTGTTCATTTCACTTTATGACTTGAGGAACACCTACCATGTAATCGTTTGAAGAGCAAAAGCACTTTCACTATTTGGGTTCAATGTGCTCGGTCAGCCAGTGCACTTCTGCTTTGAGTTATCAGTGATTGTCAATCAATGTCATTTTATCATTATAGAAATTCCACATAAGCATAGTTGCAATGTAAAAAATGGAGTCAGCTGAGCTATTGTGACGTTACACTGCCATCTAGTGGTAAAACTATTGCAATACTATATTTTGGATGCCGGCAAGGGAATATTAAAGCTATGCTGAAGATTAATACAACTTAAAAATAATATCCATCCATCCATCCATTTTCTATACCGCTTCTCCTCTTTAGGGTCGCGGGGGCATGCTGGAGCCTATCCCAGCTGACTTCGGGCGACAGGCAGTGTACACCCTGGGCTGGTTGCCAGCCAATGGCAGGGCACATATAGACAAGCAACCATTCACACTCACATTCATACCTGTGGACCATTTGGAGTCGCCAATTAACCTAACATGCATGTTTTTGGAATGTGGGAGGAAACCGGAGCACCCGGAGAAAACCCACACACGCACGGGGAGAACATGCAAACTCCACACAGAAATTTAAAAATAATAAATAAACATAAAATACAGTATATAAATATTTGACTAATTTGCATTGTTTTTCAAGAAATGTATATTCCAAGAGTAAAGTACTTAAGAAAATGTAGTACTTAAGTAATCTTCAAATGTTAATATGTTTACATGTTATTTTTTTGTAGAAGGATAATGAGTGATAATGTTACAAGTGTGCTTATAGAATTTCCATCTAGAGATGCTTTAAAATAAAAAAATAAAAAAGAGAGAATTTAGCAGTTTTTTAAAGAAAATATATATTGTCAAATGATTCTGAAAAGATTCTCTCCTGCCTCTTCTAGTCTGGAGCTTTTGTATCTGGGCGGAAACTTCATCACGGCCATTCCTCCAGAAGTTGCCAACCTGCCTTACCTGAGCTACTTGGTGTTGTGTGACAACCGCATCCAAAGTGTGCCACCACAGCTCACCAGGTTGTAAAGAATGTACCCCCATCATCCGGCCAAGTCCACTGTCATCTTACGTTTTCTCTTTGTGTCACATCTTTGTCTTCCTCAGGCTCCACTCGCTGCGCTCCCTCAGCCTCCACAACAACCTGCTCACCTACCTGCCCAGGGAGATCCTCAGCCTGGTGCACCTGCAAGAGCTCAGTCTCCGCGGCAACCCGCTGGTGGTGCGATTTGTCAAGGAGATGACCTACGACCCCCCCTCGCTGCTGGAGCTGGCGGGGCGCACCATTAAGAGCAGGAATATGTCCTACTCGCCACGTGACCTGCCCACCAGCCTGCTCAACTACTTGGAACTGGCCAGCAAGTGTCCCAACCCGAAATGCGCTGGTAACAACACATTCTGTTTCCTCTTCATTTTCCCACAAGAAAGATAATTCGTCCGTTGCAGCGTCAAACTTTTCACATCATATAACTTGACAACCGTACAGGCAATCCTATAAGTAACGTTTTAGCACAGTTCATCGCAAACGCCTGCTCAAGCTGTTTTTACTGAAAACACTAGTCAAACATTTTCTATATGACAAGATTGATCTGCTGTTTTTCCAGCATCTATTGCACAACAACAACAACAAAAACACTAGTCAGAGATTCGTGTGACCCGAAAACAACAAAAAAGGAGAAACTGAATGAACAGCTGCGTTAAGCCTTTATGTAAAGCGACTCGCCTCCCAAGTCCTTGCTGTCTTTGTCAGTGCATTTGTGACTGGAGATGTAGAGGTAAGTTTTAACTTCTTTTTACACTTGTATGACGGGTAATGTTTTAATGTACTTACAACATTGCTTGCACAGTTCATAAGTGTTTGATGGTGGCAGTTTGACCCTGGAATGGACCATTTCCATTTTGTATGCTTCTGTATAAACCCCTCCTTTTGTGATACAATGTTTTCCTGTCACACTCTGTAGGCGTGTACTTCGACTCGTGCGTACGCCAGATTAAATTCGTGGACTTCTGCGGCAAGTACCGGCTGCCGCTCATGCACTACCTGTGCTCCCCGGAGTGCACAACGTCGCCGTGCAGCTCCAACCCCCAAAGCGACGCCGAGTCGGAGGACGAGAACAGCGTGCCCGCCGACCGCCTGCAGAGGGTGCTGCTGGGCTAGAAGCACGTGAACTCTTCAGTAATTGTGCATCTATACATACAGTATGTACGGAAAATACTCTCTATGAGTCATCATATGAACTTGTCCATCAATGAGCTTCAATACTGGATGCAACCTGCAGGAAGTGGAAAGTGTTTCTGTTCAGGGATATACTGTATGGTGCTTTACAAATCACAATGTTTACAGTCATGGAAGAAATGATTAGACCACCCGAGTTTTTTCAGCTTATTGATCCATTTTAATGCCTGCCACAACTAAAGGTACATTTCTTTGGACAAATCTAATGATGATAACAAATATAGCTCATAAGAGTTTCATGTAAGAGCTGATATCTCGCAACTTCCATGGTTTTCTTGACGATAACCAAAATCACTTAAGTTTTTACTTGAACAGCTATAGCATTGTACTGCCAAAATATGTAAATCTTATGAGCTATTTTTGTTGTATTTGTCCAAACAAAGGTACATTTAGTTGTATGAGGCTTTAAATTGAACAAGAAACTGAAGAAACAAGGGTAGTCTAATCATTTTTTCCATGACTGTACTTTTAAGGATGACTCCTGACTTAGACGTATTAGACGTGAGAATGTTAAATGTTACAGTGGCACCTGAGGGAGAATGGCTTCTTACTAATGTCTTTCAATGCACCATGAAATGTGACAACGATGACCAGGAATTTTTCATTATGTGCGATTATGTGCTTTTCTTTTTCTTTTTAATCATAGAAGAAGTATATAATGTATATGTAAGCTTTTTAGTCAGTGCTTTGATACAAATCATTTAAAAAAGAATGACTACGTATTTAATTAGCTTGCACTTGTACGGAAAATGTATTACTTGTTTGTATTTGATCACAATAGTAATAAAAAAAAGACTGATCTATATTCTAGAATTTGTCAATTGTTTATTCATATTGAAAATATGCCTCTTGGATTGGTTGTTGGTCACAGTTTTGGAACATTTTTCATCAAACGTTCTGTGTAAGGTCTCCAAATGAGGCAAAAACACCCCAAAATCTCTTCAATGACTAATTTAATCACAAGTTAAATTTGAATATTATATATTAAAATATTGTAAATTGTTTTGTTGAACCACTTTGACGCCTCATAGCGTGAATCCTCAAATCAACAAATCCAATTAAGCGGCTGGTCGCCGGGTGGGTGGACTACAAAAGCAAATAACTGCTGAGGCTGCATAATTGGGTCCAAAATATTACCATTAACAGTTTTTAAAAAAAAATTTTAAGCCCACAAAATGGCAGTAGCTGCGTTTGAAGTATCACGCCTCATCCAGAAGCTGTATCTTACCTCTGTAGGCACTTTAAACTGTTCGCACTAATGAGCTGTCTGTGCGACACTAATGCGTGTTACGCCATGTAGAAAAGTGGAACACGCTGACTAAGCACTTTGCTCCTTACCGCTTTTACAACATTGGTTCTGTTGCTGCTGTGTTGTGCGATATACAGTATTGTTCAATGGCAGTGTGAGAGAGCTGGGTTTTCCTTTCCACTTTCTCATGCACTCCAAATCATTCTTAAAGTTCAAAAATGAACTTTTTATATATCATGTGTGTGTAAAAATGTCCATCACCTGTTTACGTTACACCAACTGGAGGATGCCCAGCGGGATACGTTGTGTACATCTACAACTACACATTGCCATGCATTTTAATGCTGTTCATTTTGCCTGTTGTGGGGAGCAAATTGCTTGTTTTTGTGTGTTGAACCGACTCAACCTTTTATTTCAACTTGAGTTGAATGAGTTAATCTGCATATGAAGTATACTCGCCCACCAAAAAGCCCCCCCTCCCAACGAGTTTTAGCCTCTTTTCAGTTTTGCACATTTTCTTGAGTCTTTGCTGGGGGTTATTTCTTTTTGTTCCTTTATGGTTCACCCCCCCACGCCATCAAACACACACACACCAGCAAACATGCGCATACAGGGGATTTAAACATGAAACAAAGTTTGCAAAATGTGTGTTTGGTAGATGGTTCCTCTGTTTCTTGCCAATGCATTGTGTTTCCACCATATTCCACAAAGTGTTATGGAATTGAGCCTCTTCTGCTTCGGCCTCACAGGACATGAATGAGCATCCATGCAAAAGCCTCCCATGTGACAAGTGGTGAATTTACACTACACACTCAGCTGAGCCTTTACACATGACAGCCAGCATGAGTCCAGACAATGAAGACTTTGCAGGCTGCAAAGTTACTGTGCTAATCCTCCAAATCTGGGCAGCAGGCGGGAAGAACATACTGGAGTGAGTACTATGTGAAAAAAGTGGTCATAAAATCTTTTGGGAAAATAAGTACAATTTAGCAGTCATATTGCAATTATTATATTTAGAAAAAACTAATCATATTAAAACATTAAAAATTGGGGGTGTTTTTAAAAAAAAAGATATATTTTGTGGACAATAAAGTAAATCATTTTTCAGCAATCATTGCAAAAAAAGTTTTCTTTAAAATGCTATTGTAAGAGAGGTTTTTTTTAAATTAAAAAAACAAAATTATTTACAAAATAGTAGCATAATAATTAACATTGCAAGAATTTTGTTAATATTTCTTTCAGCAATAATATATAATATATAAATAATATATAAAGTTTTCTTTTAAGATTTTTTATTTTTTAAGACAATGTTGTAATAGTGCAAGAAAAAACGTGTGTTTTTCAACAAGAAATATTTTTTTAAGTAGTTTGTTTTTCAATAAAGTCAAAACAGCAAGAAAAAATGCATTTTAAAAAATAATAGAAATGTGACACTAAAGTTCTAATATTGCAAGTTAAAATTTTTAATTTTTTAAATTTTTTGACAATACTACCATTTTTGTTTGCTTTATTGACGCCTCAAAGGCTTTTGACCATATAAATCATGAAAAGTTATTTCACAAATTGTATAATAGGGGTGTCCCAAAATATTTAATAAGAATGTTAGTGTTTTGGTATGCTCAACAATCTATATCTGTTAAGTGGGGAAACTCTGTATCATCCCCCTTTCATGTTGGTAACGGCGTGCGACAAGGCAGCATTTTGTCTCCCTGTCTTTTTAATTTGTATATGGATGATTTATCTAAGCTGCTGAATGAATGTAGGACTGGCTGCCGGGTTGGTGATACTACCATAAACCACCTGATGTATGCTGACGATTTAGTGATCTTTTGTCCATACAGTGCTGGTCTACAGCAGCTGTTAAGGGTTTGTTCACAGTATGGCCTAGACTTTGATATTAAATATAATTCAGAAAAGAGTAACATCATGATTGTCAGGAGTAAAGAGGATATGAAATTAATTTTCCCTGACTTCTCACTGGCAGATAACATGTTAAAAGTCTATGATGAGGTGAAATATTTGGGCCATTATATATCCGCTGACCTGACAGATGATAGAGACATTTATAGACAGTGTTGTATGCAATATGCACAAGCTAATATGCTTGTTCGTAAGTTTTCTATGTGTTCAATATCTGTTAAAACTGCACTTTTTAAAGCATATTGTACTCCTATGTATACTGCCCACTTGTGGCAGCATTATAAAAAAAGCAGTATACATAAGCTTCAGGTGGCATACAATGATGGCATGAGGATGCTGCTTAAGGTGCCCCGCTGGACTAGTGCCAGTCAAATGTTTGTCCAGGCTGCTGTGCCAACTTGTGCTGCTGTGTTACGAAACCTCATGTACAGATGTATGTGTAGGTTAACATCCTCTGCAAACAGCATCATATGTGTACTGACCAACCCTGTACAAAGCTCAGTCAGGTTCTTTTCTAGCTTGTGGAAACACTGGCGCCTTAATTTATATAGCAAGAGATAGCCATTTTTAATTTTTTTTTTTTGTTTGTGTGTTTCTGTTTTGTTTTTCATTGTTCTATGGACCATGCATGTGTCTGAAATAAAGTTGATGATGATGATGATGAATAAAACCAAAACAAAAGTATAAAAAACAAAATATATGGGAAGAAAAAGCGCTTTTAATTTTTTAAAAATATATCATATAGCCCCTCAGTGCTATATGATACATAAGAAGGCCTCGGGGAAGACCCGGGACACGTTGGAGAGACTTTGTTTCCCAACTGGCCTGGGAACGCCTCGGGATCTGCCAGGAGGAGGAAAATACGGGCCTCCCTGCTTAGGCTGTTGTCCCCGCGACCTGATCTCGGATAAGCGGTAGAAGATGGATGGATGGATGGTTGGATGGATGAATGGATCATATAGCCCCATCCATCATGACAGATGATGACTTTAACCCTTTCATTGATCACAGTGTGCGCTTCATGCTGCTAATCCAGGTCCATAGCAACCTAGTAGGAGCGCCCAAGCTCGGATTTGTCTCTGGGTTGCCACTGCATAGAAGTATGTTCAAAAGAGCATTTTGGGGCTAAATTTAATTCAATCATGTGCTCACATGTTGATCCCCTGCTGGCAGGAAACTGTGGAGCTGCTGCCTGCCAGGAATAATACAGCTGTACATTTTGTGATCAACATTTTGACTTCACTAGGAACCCCTGATCATTTTGCACATCACTGCAACATGTCCTCCTCTTTGACTCTTGCTGTGAGTGTGAATAAAATATTCAAACTCTTAGTAACGTGAGCATTGTAATTGCCAGCAGGCCGACCAGCAGCAGCAGCAGCGCACCTGCTGGTGCATCTTAAACCTGATCTTGAAGGCAACGTGATAGCTACTGCCACGCGCTCAGTGGAACCAAGATGCTTTTGTTCCTCAATGGGACACGAACGTCCTGTCATCAGATCCCATGGCGCTCCTAACACCTTGCTGTTCTCCTGTTTGCTTTTACAACAAAAAGCAGTCATTTTAAGTGAAAAAAGTTCTTGTACAATTATGTAGGAAATTGAACTTTACGTGAATAAGTCATAACGTTGTGGGGAAAAAAGTCATTCAGTTACCAAAATTAGTCACTTGTCATTTTACAAGATAAAAAATGAATTTCACAAGAATAAAATCACAATAGTCCACAAAAAAAAATGTCATAAATTTACAAGAATAACGTCATCATATTACAAAGTTAAAGTCATAATTTAGCAAGGAAAGTTTTACAAGAAAAAGTCAGAATTTTACTGGACTAAAGCCGTAATAATATTCATAAGGCACTCAACCGATTGCTTCTCTCACGACACCTGGTGCATGTCTCCACAATCAATTCATCTAAAGATTTCTGGTTGATTATTATCGATACAGGATTCCTTTACCGGCGCATCGGAATCGTACGCTCCCCAAACCGAATATCCGGTTCCATCGGTTTATTGTTCACATCCTTACATTTTACATGACGAAGTATAAGGGCAACATTGAGAAAAAAAAAATCTGAGCTTTTGAGAATAAAAGTCGTAAATTTGCAAGAATAAAGTCTTAAATTAATGAGAAAAGAACTTGTAATATTCCGAGAATAAAGTCGTGAATTTACGAGAATAAAGTCGGAAATGAATGAGAAAAAAACTCGTAATATTACGAGAATAAAGTCGTAAGTTAATATGAAAAAACTTGTAATAATACGAGAATAAAGTCGGAAATTTACGAGAATAAAGTCGAAAATTGATGAGAAAAATGTTGTGGTATTACGAGAATAATTTACGTGTAAAAACTCGTAGAATTGTAAATTTATGAGAAAAAAGTCGTAAGTGTCATACGTGTCAGAGGGAAAACAGAGTATCGCTCTATTTTCTCTTGGTCCGGCGACTAACTTCAGGAAGGAAGGAAACTTTCATCTTGCTTCAGGCAAGCTTTTATTCATAATGTGGCAGCAAAACAGAGCAGTTGGGCACAGATTAGCATATCGAGCCCTTCTCCAACAGACCCTGTTTATATACCTATTTATTAGGTATTCTTCTTATTATTAATGAATAATAATATTATTAATTAATATTTTGTGAAATATATATATATATATATATACACTTAATAAATTTGTGTATATTTACAGTATATACAGTATATATATATATATATATATATATATATATATATATGATAATACAAAGATGAATTACATAATAGTAAAATAAATTATATTATTTTAGATGGTAATATCCCCAGAATAAAGTTCTAATTTTGCCAGAAAACGTGTAAAGTGGTAATACTTGTGGTAATTGTTGTGGAGTTAGTTTGTGTTATTTTCAGCTAAAAGCAACCAATGCGGTAATAATTGAAAAGTGTGTTTTATTATGTTTGCTGTAAGTGTAGTGTATCTTTTCCAGCAAGGAGACAAGGTGTCGCACCCTTGCCAGGAATGATGTCTGTGTGTGTGTGTGTGTGTGTGTGTGTGTGTGTGCGTGCGTGCATGTCGGCTTGTATTGTAAATCTCGGTGGCATCTTAATAGCACCTTGATACCTCTCAAACAAGTTTCCAAATATTCGTGTGCATGTGTGTGTGTGTGTGTGTGTGTTTCCATTTAAACTGCTTTATTTATTTGCTTAATGCACATCCAAATGTGCCACCCTGTCCCTTGAGGACACTGTCACAACCCTCATGTACCACATGGGCCATCACTCTCTCCTATTGGCCGGGAATGTGTGTGTGCATGTGTGTGAGGCTCACACACCCTTCCTGTGACACACACGCACACACACACCTCCCCGCTCACTAATGAAAACTCTCAGTGTGGTGAGCTTCTCCTGATAGGAGCGTGCGTGGAAACTTCGAGGTGTGCTTTTCAAAGTGTGATTCTTCTTATGGAAAAGTGTGAGGAGCTGACATTGGAGCGTATTAAAAGATGACACCTCCTCATCTCGTCAACATGGAAGCAGACGTCGGGCTCATCCTGAGGTATTTATTGCTACTCCTACTTCCCCACTGCGTCTGACTGGTTCTTTAGTGGTGTAAACAAACAATGACCTTCTCTTTCACCGTATAATATTGTCTGATGTAAGAAAACACTCACCAAAATGCAGCCCGACGTAGAGTAGAATGTGACTCTTCCTGGTTGACATCCGTGTTCTTTTCAATGTCTTCTCTATTAAATGTGTGAATTGCTTTATGAACTCGACAGCCAAAGTTTGAAGTCACATTTTAGCATTCCAAACTGTCTAAAGCGCGGGTGTCCAAGGGTTTTCCACCGAGGGCCACAAACTGGAAAATAAAAGGATGCGAGGGCCACTTGGATATTTTGTAACGCAACACATGTAGAAATGCTCAGGGGTTATATGTACGTATTCCAAGAACAAAAACCTGCATTTCAGCTTTGTGATATAGATGGAAAAGCCTATTAATAGTACGGACTTCCATCTTTGCTCTTCTTTCCCTGTTTTTGCTATTTTTGCTGTTTCCAAAATACTTCAACTTTCTTCTTAAATAAACTTCGTAAAGTTTCCTCTCGTAATATTATTTTGACTTCATTCCCATATTATAACTTTTTTTACAACTTAAAAAAAATAAAATTCTTTAATATTACACCTCCAAAAAGTGAAATTATTTTTCCTCATTATATTATGGGATTATTTTTGTAAAAGAAAAAGTCATACATTTACAGGAATAAAGGATAAAGTCATAATTTAACAAGGAAAATGTTGCAATTTTATGAGAAAAAAGTCTGAATTTTACTGAGAAAAAGCTGGAATTTTAAAAGCAAAAACCACCTAACTGAATAAAGAAAAAGGAGGAATTTCTCGAAAATAATGTCTGACTTTTTCGAGAATACAGCTGGAAAATACGAGAAAAGAGTCATCATTTTACCAGCAACAAAAGTCGTAATTTTAATAAGTGGAATTTTAAGAGAATAAAGCTGGATTTTGTTGAGAATAAAGTGATTTTTTCTGGACAAAAGCTGGAATTGTAAAAGCAAAAACAACCTGAGGAAAAAAAGAGGAATTTTTCGGAAATAATGTCTGACTATTTCGACAATACACTTGAGAGTCATTTTACAAGCAGGTAAAAATGAATTGAACCAGAAAAAAGACAACATTTTATGAGAATAATGTTGCATTTTTACGAGAACAAATTTGAAAAATTCAGCAACATGAGCCAAACATGAGTGGAAAAAAAATCAACTGAATGAGAATAAAGGTGAAAGTTTACAAGAATAATGTCTGGCGTTTTGGAGAATAAATAGGGAAAATGGTGAGAAAGGAGTAATCATTTTACGAGTGGCACAACACATCGAGATGGAATTTTACCACAATAACTTTTGGACTTTTTCCAAACAGAAAGTTGGAAAATTACGAGAAAAGAGTCATAATTTTATGAGTGCGGAAAACCTTTATTGAACGTAAGAAAATCTGGAATTTTACAGGTGGGGAAAAAAATGGCAAAGATGGCATTTTAGAAGAATAGATATTTGTCATTTTGGAGTTTATCCAAGAGGAGACTGAAGGCAGCAATAAAAAAATGAGCGCAGCAGTAAAGCGGAGGTTGTGGAGCATAATACAGTCGTCCCTCGTTTATCGTGCTTGGTTCCAGACGATAAGTGAATTTCCTTATTTATAAATGGAATATTCTTGTAGTTAGCACAGAAAACCTGTTTTAGACCTTCTAAATATGTTTTTAGCATTATTAGAGCCCTCTAGACATGGAATAACACTCATATAGGCACTTTTGCACTTGTATTACACAATATAGTTGATATTGTAACACAAAATAAGACGAACACAAAAATAAGATATTACATAGACGCACATGTTAGCACTGATGGCATACTTGGTGGGTATTGTCCCAATGTAACGTTCCTGACAATGAGTGGCCAGTGTAGCAGAATACTATTGCAATGGCGCAGTGAACATTCACACTGGAGCTGCTGTCAGCCACAACTCACGCCAGCCATTGGCACTCTCCACACAGCTACCCATGCTAACACTCAGCAACTCCACAGCATCTATCTTCCAAATGTTTTAAATATAGTCGTTCATTTAGCCATTTTTGTGATTGAAAATGCTTAATTTCAGCCAAGAATATGTACAATGTGTATATTTTGTATATATGCATGCGTTTTGACTAATAATAAGACATGTTCAACCACAAAATCATGAATTCATTTTTGAAAAAGTGCCGAAGTCCTTTAGTGCAGCTCCTCTCATCAGATTAAAGTCGCCCTCCCTCATTCAGGGCTACTGCTGCAAAATGCACCACACGCCCTGAGATTACGCCCCAGTAATTGCATTCTAACTCGGCTTAAAGTATAAACTCATAGCGGGGCCACTGGGTGAGTAGGAATGCGCCAATATTGGCCTCTGAACCTGGAGATTTACATGAGGCCAGGAGCCACGGTTAATCTTAATCCTAAAAGTGGGACAGTTACAGTGCAGGAGTATTCTTTTGATGAAACAGTCAGAGAGGAGTTATTCCATTTCAAGTAGTGTCATGCCCCCCCACCACCACCACCACCACCACCACGACCAAGGGATGGAAATTGTTGTGAAGTGAAAGTGAAAAGCTGTAAAAGGTTAAGCAGGGCATCCAAGGCCACAGGTAACCCTGCTGGATGTTAGCCCACCTTTCTTGACCTCCGCAGGGTGGTGAGCCTTTTTTTGTTTGTTTTTACTCCACAGCCAGAAGACCTGGCAGGAGAGTTTTTTGAAAAACGAGAGGAAATGCCTCCTTCTAACAGGGTTTCCTGCAGGAAGCTTGCAGAAGGGCGATCTAAACTGGGAGAAGTGACGAAAAGGACATGAACAGGAACCCCCAGACATTTCCCGTGATGGCTTCATTGTTCTTTCGACACGTCAATATTTTAGAAGCGGGTCGCTGTGGGCTTCATTTCATAACGTACATGCAAAAAGAGGAATATTTGTCATATAAAAGAGTCGTCCCATCCACTTTAACACTAATCCAAGGGTGTCCACAGTTTTCATGGCCTCACTCTGTCACGGTTTCTCAAAAATATATTACTTAATAAATCATGTTGCTTTGTGGCTGAATATGACCTATTATTAGTAAAAAGAATATTTATATATTTCAGCTAATTTTTTGCCTGGTTTAAACATTTTCAGGCCTGAAAATGGTTAAATTAACCAAAATCCAAATAGAAGGCATTCAGAAGACACATTCAAAGATGTCGTGATGATATGTAGTACTCTAAACTGGTCACTAGGTGCCAGTATTGTTACTGTAATGTTCAGTGAGACACACAAGCATCAGTCTTGATCTCCACAACAACAGGCTTTTATTGCAGGTTTGAATGATCTCACAACAGGCACAATCATCCCTAACACGGACTACCGTTGCGGCTGTAAGTCATGCCAAGCTAAAACTCAACTGTGAAGCCCCAGCGTCACTTCCTGTCGGCGCCACTGGAACACATTTACTGCATCACACATGAGCATGTCTTATGTCTGTCTTAAATGACTTATTTTCTCTTATTATGTCTACTATATTTGGTAATTTGGTGACTGTAGGGGTGTTATTTCATGTCTACGGGGCTCTAATAATGTTAAAAAAAACATATTCAAAAGGTCGTAATGTGTTTTTTTGTGCTCTAACGATGAACATATTCCATTTGTAAGGAAGGAATCCTACTTTTCGGATATTCACTTATCACAGTCGGGTCTTTAATTAACCGCGATAAACAAGGGATGAGTGTACATGTCTTGTCCTAGATTGGCTTGGTTTATAGCATGCTAGCAATTAAAACTAACCCCTGCATCCTTCAATTTGTCACCATGCAGCCCTCGGTGGACAACATCTGGACACTCCTGACCTACTAGATTGGATGTAACATACAGTTCTGTCCAAAGGTCTTGAACCACCACTAGCTTTGTTGTTTAGTGACCCTTTTTACAGCAGTCGATGTTAATATGTTAGAGGAGACCTTGCAGAAGAGCGGCACATAGGCTAAGAATGATTAAATGTTGGCGAGAATCCGGATAAAAGTGCGAGTAAGAAACAAGTTTATCACCATTTGATGGAACAGGACATCCCCTGGAATCTTATTGGAAGCAGCCTGCAAAACACCAAACAATATTTTTCCACTTTTGCTAACAGTTGAGTCTGTCTGAGGTCCACCTGTCGCATACGATCATGAAAGCACTGCTAACAGATCAAATGGAATGATAGCCGTAGATTAAATACTGTAAATGTACTGTTAATGGCGTGCCCTCGTCATTTTAACAATGTCCAGACATTTGATGCCTCACATCGCCTTGCTCATGCCAGCACTGGTGTCAGCCGCATGTAGCTGAGTCACTGTCTACATTGTACGAGTTACAGCTCATGTTTCAACCACACGAGCGCATCTACATGTCGGTGCAGAGTCGGGCAAGGCTCGTGCAAATGCCTGTGGCCACAGGTGCAACCTGGTGGAACGTTTCTGCGTGTGCAGCCTCTGTTTCACTATCATTACTGCTTGTAGCTGTGGTAGCTGTGTGTCAAGGGTACAAATTACAGCAGGGGTGTCCCAACCTTTTCCACCAGCGGCCGCATACAGGATGGCAAAAGGAGGCGGGGGGCCAATTTCATATTTTTATTTTCTTTTTTCTCTTCACACTGTGCCTTTTTGCTGTATTGTTCCCATTTTTGCTGGTTTTTAGTGTTTAATGTTATTTCTACAAAGCGCCATGGGCCAATAGTAAACAAAATGGCCCCGGGCCCGTACGTTGGACGTCCCTGAATTACAGTTTTAGTGCAGCCCACACCTCGTTTTCCTGTTCCTGTGTGTGTGCACAATCCATCGGCATACATTATAAGAGCTGTGTCAGAAAGTTGATCAAAATAATAATAATCATTTTAGAATATGATTAAGTCTAAAGTCCCGTTCCTTTTATATTTCTTTGTAAGGCATCTTTGAAATTGCAATTTTACAAGAGTAGGTGTGATATTGCAGGAAAAAAGTTGTTGTAACGTTATGAAAATAAAGCTGTAATTATTTAACAAAAACAATAAGATCATATTTTTTTCCCCAACTAAAAAGTGCAAATGACAATAAAGTGTAATTTTTACAAAATAAGTTTGTAATACAAAAAACCCCAAGAATTAGTTTATACTGTCACGAGAATAAATTTGCGTTTATTTGAGAAAGATGTAATGTTAGGAGCAAGAGTTAGAAGAGCTGTAATGACTTGCATTAATACTTGAATAATAACAAACATCATGTACAGTAATCCCTCCCACTTTGTACTTTACATATCTTTTGTCTGTGTTAAGTATTTCAGCATAAAAAGGGCTAAATGACCTAAAACACAACTATAAGGCATTACTGGCTACTGTTGCGGTTGCAACGCATGCCAAGCTAAAACTGAACTCCGAACCTCTGATGTCACTTCCTGTCCGTGCCACTGAGACACATTTACAGCAACAGACACGAGCACGAGTCTTAATTATGTCTTAAATGTCTACTATATTGGATAATACGAGTGTAAAGGGATTACTGTAAAGTACAAGCACAATAATAAACGTAATGTCAAATGAACGCCTCTCTGACAGCGGCAATCAAAACAGGGCATGCAGAATTGATCATACATCGCTTGTATTGTTTGACCGCGCATGTGTGCCTCATGAAATGTTTCCATTCTGTGAGAGCAGTGCGCTATGGCAGCCTACTACAGGAGGCACAAAGTGATCTCAAGATTGACTGAAATGATGCTTATGCTGTACTTTCCATTCCGGACCATATTTAAATAGGATGTGTGCATGAAAGTGGACTGACTGAGGGCAATCATGGAGCCTGAGTGGAACTGCAGCTTCCACTGTGAGTCAGCACACTGCCTCATCCACTCAGGGGTCAACAGGCAGGAGAGCATGGACGTGATGTACAGACTGTGCACTCTCAGTAAGGTAATACCACCCACATGTGCACATGTTGTGTAGTACATGGACGTTTGCACAACTTTTAAATAGTCACATCCAATCAAGAATGTCCATGTGCATTTGCAAATGTTGCAATTTCTACAGTATATGTGACATGTGCATCTTACCCGTCTTCTCAGATGACTGTAGATCCACCGAGGCGCTCCCTCTCCCCTGTGCTGAGCGCCGTGGTGTGGACGCTGCTCTCCTGCGGCATCCTGCTGACCTTCTGCTTCCTGCTCTTCACGCTGCGCTTCAAAAACAACAGGTTGCTTGCACACAGCTCTCTGTGGCAACACAAGGCAGATGCGCTGATTGTCCACCTTTTAGGATAGTGAAGATGTCCAGCCCCAACTTGAATGTCCTGAGCCTCTTTGGAAGCGTCCTCACCTACAGCAGCGGCTTCCTGTTTGCCATGGACGGGCGGCCACACCCGCAGATGGAGGAATCAACGGCGGTGCTCCATGTAAGTTCTGCTTTTGTCTGCGTTTTATCGGTGGATTAACTGTTACGTCACTTCTTATTCCCGCAGGCTCGGGTTTGGACTCTGTGTCTAGGCAGCACCATGGTGTTTGGGCCTATTTTGGGGAAAACCTGGAGGCTGTACAGGGTGTTCACCCAGAGAGTGCCTGACAAGAGAGTGGTAAGGCACAAACTTGCAATTTTATTTGGATCACATGCACCAAACATGATATCTCTTTTTTTAAAATGTGGATGAAGTTATGCCGTTTTTTCTGTCACTCTTTTATTTGAACCTGCTGGTTTTGTTGAGCAACTTTTATGGGACGTATAAATACACAGTATCATGACTAATTGGAGGATGCCTGGGGGGATGCATTGCGGTGGTGTACAACACTGCATTTGCCAAATGTAGATCAACAGGAACTTCTCTGAGTCTTTGTCCAGGTCACTTGTTGCTAGGCAGACTTTATAATGCCCCAAACCCAGACCAAAAAAAAATTATGTTTCCAAGGTAACTTGGAACAAATTATTGCATCACACACCGTAGAAAGGACAGGGAGCTCTGTCACGGATTTTCCAAACTGTATTAATTAATAATGATGCTGTTTTGTGGAGTAATGAGGCTTATTATTATTATGATTATTATTATTATATTTATTACTTACTGCATTAATTACTGCATATATTTGCCTAAATTAAGCATTTTCAAGCATAAAAATGGATAAATGAACTAAAATGCAAACTTGAGGCATTCAAAGATGCTGTGACTGATATGTAGTATTCTACACTGGCCACTAGGTGTCAGTAATGTTGCTGTAATGTTCGGTGAGACACAAGCACAGGCTTTTATTGCAGGTTTGAATGATCTCACAGCATCCGCAATACCACCTTATAAAAATCCCGTAATAAAAACCCGGGCTGCTGTTGCGGTCGTCACCCACGCAAAGCCGAAACTCAACTCTGAACCCTCGACATCACCCGGGGGGGTGCTTAAATGGGTTACAATCTCCATTGTCCCAATGACTCTTGATTTCTGAGTCCACAGTAGTCCGTTCTGTGTCCGTACCCGTGTATATTCGTATATTCCTCTAGGTACGCAAGGCCAACTTCGACATTTAAGCTCTTTTTCCAGTATTTCTTCCCGTTATCTGTAGTGTATCTCAGCAAAAATGTCATTTGTTCCATAATGTAGGTGTCCTGAATTATTTTTTCCCATTCACCCATTGTTGGAGGTTCTTTTGACAACCATTTTTTAGTTATTGCTTTCTTACTACCAGCCAATAATATCTGCCATAAATATCTATCCCCTCTTTTAACTTCTTCTGGTATGTTTCCCGAGTAAATCACCTCAAAAGTAGGTTTATCTCTATTCTGATGATTTGCGTAATTGCAGAAATAACATCTGTCCAATACGTAACCATAATTGGACAGCTGACCTGCTGAATTTTCCCCACATGGTCTCCAGCAACGCCCTTCCCCTGGTATGTCAGTTTGTAGTTGCTTCATTCTGGGGTAATAAGGAACTTCAAGCTGTTCTTCCATATAAATTCTCTCCACAGTGGGAAACTAATTGTAGTATGTTGTGTTTTATATTCTGTATGTTTGTCCAATCCTCCTCAGTTAATTTTATGTTTGCGTCTTTTTCCCTCCTGTTTTTGACAAGTATTGTAGAGAGGCCTTTCTCTTCTTGTAGGAAAGAATAAATTCTAGAAATCATTTTTTAAATTTGTTTTTCCATGAACGATATCAACAAAGATCTTTACGAGACATCTTTTACTCCCTCCGCAGTTTTAAAATGTTTTCAAAATAGGCTCTTAGCTGCTGGCATTTATATAAATCCTGTTTCTCCAAATTGCGTGTTTCCGAGAGCTGCTGAAAGGTTTTCAGTTCCCACCCCCAGCAGAGACAGTGCAGTAGGACGAGATTCCTCCGCTTATCCATTGCTTGAATCTCCAGTCCATTTTGGCTGGAGGAAAGTTAGAATCATAAGCCACCCAGCGTAGTATTTTTGCTCATTTTTCAAATTTTGGATCTCTATTAGGTAATACGAGTGTAGGGGTGTTATTTCATGTCTAGAGGGCTCTAGTAATGTTAAAAACTGTATTTAGAAGGTCATAAACAAGTTTTCTATACTGTAACTATGAATAAATTCCAGGAGGAATCCCACTTAGTGGAAGTTCACTTATCACTGGGTCTGGAACTAATTAACTGCAATAAACGAGGGATTACTGTAAATATTATGAGAAATGTACTCTGTATTAAATATTTTAAAAATCACAAGCTTTTTTCATCTCCTTGAGCTGGTGATGCATTTTCCCCTAATTGTCTTCCTGTGTCAGATCATCCGAGACATCCAGCTGATGGCCATGGTTGCCCTCCTGATCCTGGTGGACCTGCTGGTTCTTACTGCCTGGAACCTCACTGATCCCATCCGCTGTTCTCGATCAGTCGGTGCGCTCGTTAAGGTATGTCTAACAACGTCAAATCTTGGTAGTTAGCTTACTTTTATAAAGACTTTCTGATTTTATTCACAGAGTTAAGGATGGATTACATGTACTGTGACAAATACAGCCTGCTTTCACCTCACTTTTTTTGGTTTTCCCTGTTGTAGATGGTGGAGAAAGACGTATTCTACTCTTTGTCTCAACATGAGTCCTGTTCTTCTGTGTATTCGCATCTGTGGGTTATCATAATAGCTGTTAAAAAGGTATGTCATCTACTAAAGTGTCACGAGATCTCGTGAGATCATCGAAGTTGTACTGCTGTCGCCGTGTTTATTATCCAAGCAGAAGCTGGAGTAATTCTAGATTTCATCAGAGTTGCTCTAGATTAGTCAGATTACCACGTAGATGTTCAGACTTGTCTGCACCCTTAATCGCCGAGCGATTCTATTTACGCTCGTTACATTTGGCTGGGCACCGACTTTAAAAACTCCAGCGATCACTGGTTTCGCCTCATAACGTACCTCAAACATACGTGAGATCTTTGTTGACCACTTAGCGACACGGTCACTGTATTTAGCGAAAAGGGGTGCGCATTGTAAATGTTCCTCGCTTAAAGTATCCGCCCCGCGGCACCTCCGATTGTACATAAATACCGCCGTGCAATGCCGGTTTCATCACAGTCTAAAAGCTGTATTTTTATACAGTTTGTATTAAGTTGTATTTTTATTTATATTAAATCTAATTTTGTAATGATAAAATACTAATATAATACTATAATACTATAATACTAAAATACTAACATAATAAATATAATAATAAATAATGATAATAAAATTAAAAAAAAAATATATATATATATATATAGATGAGAATAAAGTGATACTGTATATAAATTATTTTTCATAAGAAGTTATGTTGTGATGTTATGCAAATAAAATCATAATTCTGAGAAATTGTTACGTGAATAAAATAAATATCATAACATAAAAATAACATTACAAGTAATTTTATGGGAGGAAGGCCGTAATTTTATGTAATGATTTACAAAAAAGTTGCAATTTTATGACAAAGCTGTAGTTGTTGGCTTTTCTAATGTCATAAACTTACAGCAAGTCATAATTTTATGAAAATAATGTCATACGATTTAAAAATGTAAATGCTGTTGTTCTTTGTCTTTTATAATGTCACATAGTTACCACAAATCATAATTTTATGAAAATAATGTCATAATTACCAACAGTCATGATTTTATTAAAATAATGTCATATTTTATGAAAATAAAGTCATAATTACACAAACTCATCATCTTACAAAAATAACCTAATATTTTTACAATACAGCTTTTAATTTGATCCAAAAAAGTCATAATACAAGAATAATATTACTAGCAGGAAGAGGCCTGAATACTCCTCCTAGAGTACACAGTAAATCTTCATGAGTATGAGTAGAAAGCTATGCTTGAGGAGGCGGAAAAGTCATAATCGTCAGCCAGAACGTCAAAAGAGTTGCCCAAAGTGTGACATGACACTGATTACATGTTCACTGCAAGCTCTTTATATTGTCTTTATAAAAACCTCTTCTTTGTCCCCACACATTTTCTCAGGGTTGTCTCCTCCTCTATGGGACGTATCTAGCCGGCCTAACCAGCAACGTCAGCCACCCTCCGGTCAACCAGTCTCCCACCATCCTAACGGCTGTCACTTTGGTGACGCTCTGCTCCACCGTGGCCGTCCCCGTGTCCGTCTTCATGCAGGCTTGGCCCAACGTGGTTTACAGCACTGTGGCTGGAGCCATTTTCATCTGCACGCTGGCTACTAACTGCATGCTGTTTGTGCCTCAGGTAGGAAAAGTCCTTTATTAGGCACACCTGAACAATCCATTGAGGTCCGATGCAAGCGCTGGATCCAAGGTTCTGCCGTGATGGACTGCATTTGTACATGAAAGTATATATTTAAAAAGGGAAATGTACATTTTTAATGGGTATATCATTATTAGAAATATAACTTGAACTGAAATAAAAAAAAGAGTATTGCAATTTGCGAGTATTTTTTAGGTTGAAACCTAGTACTGTAGCCTACTACTAAAGGGGAGGTGCAATACCGACCCCTACAGGCTTGGAGTGGAACATCATTCACCACAACTTCGAACTGGAAATTTACAACCGGGCTTGTTATTTTTTCAATTAATATTAGAATAAATCAATAAAAATGTAAATAAAAATAGATTTTTTTGGGCATATACTATGAAATTAGCTGCAACAATAGGAGGGAAGGATCCCAAAAGTATCTTTTAAGGCGTTCTTAGTCAGTAAATGCCCAAGTGGGTGGAATTTCCTGCTGGGCATTTGTGCCTGTCCCACCTCCTCCGGTCCCCATGGGTCAGCTGCAGGGTTATCAGCCAGGAACCAACATTCCTCAAAGTTTCCCCCCTTTAATAATCCTTGTGGTTGTCTTTGTGACCAGAAGAGAGGCACCTCTCCCCATCCTAGTCCTGATCTTCTTGCCTGGACTCTGCCACAATCTCCTGGTATTGGAGACTATCGACAGCTCGTTTGACTTCAGTTTGAGCGTTCCACTTTTGACCCAAAGGAACCTTGGCGTTTGCGTTCCTTACTGACTGATCAGTGGAATCTCTTAGCCTGGTCTTCTCTTGCATGTAGTTAGTTGCACTATGTTCTTCCCGAAGAGGCCTGTTTCGGAGAGACACCGTGGCAGCCCCACTTGAGAGACACTGATTCATGCAGACATGTCAGTTGGTCCTATGACTTTCGTCGAAACCCATCTGACATGGTGTGCCGTGACTGTCAGTGGAGGGTGACTCACACACAAAGGTTTATGAGTCAAAACTGTGTGGGCTCTTGCAAACAGGTTTACGACCCACTAAGTGTCTCCCAGTGGGTTTATGTTAGGATAAAGGAATGCTTCTAAAGGAGAGGGGAATATTTCCTCGATGAGATGATGAGATGAAAACACACCTGGTCAGAAAGATCGCACACAAACCCACACTAGTAAACACGTGTGTTGTATTAAGACGCTTGGCCTACGTGATACTAAATAGACTTTTTAATTTGCACTCGCAGCTGACAGAGTGGCGAAACTTTGAAGAGGATCAGAACAACCCGGGTCAGATGGCCAAGTATTTCAGCAGTCCCAGTAAGAGCCAGCCGTCAGTCTACAGCCAAGACGACATCTACTTCCTCTTGGGGGAGAACAACTCCATGAAAAAACTGCTCAATGAGGTACTTAGTAACTTTTGATCAAGTTAGCCGACCACAGGGTTTGTTCTTTTTTAACTTAGTAAAACCGTAAGTAGTAAGACCGACCCCTAAAGACTTTAAGAGTTGTGTTCTATTTCGGTCCAATCAAGGCATGTTTCTACTGTTGCTCAGGTATCAGGGGAGGTTTGTTTAGTTCAGCATTCCATTGCAATTATGTCTGTACTCCAATAAAGTGAGAAATGTTATCTACGGCATTTGCACAACATCGTACATTAGAGAGTTTTTCTTGAGGTTAAATGCAGTAAAGTGGCAAAATTCGGACACGTGATGCAGGAAAGTAACCAAAACCAACTGATATCGATTTGATCGATCCAAGGGTTGATCCACACTCCCGGTAAAAGCTGTGTTTATCCCGGCTTTTTGGGCTGCCGCTGTTCTGTGTGAACAGCTCAGGCACAAAACCAATTACCAAACATCCGTTCCACTCTGAGACGGGCAGTGACTGGCTTCTTTTTCAGAATTGGTGGTAATTTTGAGCAGGGATGAGCAAAAATATGATATATAAGAAAAAGCACTGTTGTTCAGGTGAAGCTTGTGGAAAACGTACTATGATTTTCTGTACTTCTTTCTTTGAGATCGTGCACGATATGCTGCTTGTTGCTACACCACAGAAACAAAGCAATATTCTATATGTGAAATTAAGGTAAAAAAAAACTAAATATATTTTGTCAAATTACGGCTTGTAGCTACATGACTGGTAGCAAATAAAGAACGAAAGGGATTTATTTTACTTTAACCAGCATGACTAACCAATGAGTAGAATTTATGAGTAGCTTCATGTTTACATTTTCCAGAAGAACGCAGTGATTGACAGCTTGCAGGAGCAGGTGAACAACGCCAAAGATAAGCTTCTACGTCTGGTGTCAGCGAGCCAGCTGTCGGTGAAGCAGGAAGATGTGGACTCCTCCAACCTCCACTCCTCCTCCACTCAGACTACGGAACTTCAGTCCTGTGACTTTGCGGCTTCTCTACCTCAGTCCAGACTCTCGCCCCCGCCACCTGTTTTACCTCGTCTCATGGCCGCTGGTGGTCCAGGGTCTTCTGAGCTGGTCCCTCCACCAGACTACATAGCTGCCCTCTCTCCTCCCCCCGGTGGGTTGGATGCAGATCCATGTAAGCCCACAGCAGAGGATGCAGTCCTCCAGGCGTCAGGCTCACTTAGGACAGCAGAGGAGACGGCTCACTTTGTCACTTCTGTACAATCGCATAGACTGCTGAACCCTTCTGAGGTTGAAACCTTTAGCAAGTGTCCAACCTCCCCCTTGGGACCAAGCACCAAACCGAATGGCTTTGTTAGTAGCGAGAAGTTGCAAGAGATCCTCCAAGAACTGAGTGTGGACACAGTCTTGGCCAGGAGGCCTTCTCATATTAAATTCAAAGAGGACTCCTCGCTTTCCCCCATGTCCTTAAGGACACCCCGCTCCCCTAACCCTCCTTTAGTCTTCCGCTACCCCAGCATCTCCCCCTACGCCATGAGGAAACGCCGACCACCCTTCCATTCGCCGAGACGAGGTATGGCTCCACCTTGTTTGTACACAGAGGCTGCTGGCTGTAGGCGGATGAGGGACAGCTGCGGGGCCTGGAAGCCAAGCAAGCATCCTGAAGGAGTCACACTAAATGGGGGCGTCGCAGTGGATGGTACTCTCCTCCAGATTCCCCTCGAGGTGCAGGAGCAGGATGAAGAAGGCTTGGCTTCTGACAGATGTGCTTCAGAACATGCCTCTGATGTGGACGCGGGCAGCGACGCCGAGCAGCGCTGCGGACACCAGGCGGACCCTTGCCGGTACTGGGAGTCAGACTCGAGCAGCTCAACAGACTACTGTTTCTACCATCGACCCTACTGCGACTCCTGCTTGCAACGAGGATCTCTCCTGTCCTCAGACTCGTCCTCGGACTCTTCAGACAGCGAGTATGAAGGTTACGGCCTTTATCGCTCTCCACATCCTGTTGTGTTCAAGGAAGACCTCAAGCCAACACTTGTGTAAACAGGCACAATTTAGCTAAATTTAGCACCATTTAGCTAAAATTAGCCTCAAGGATAACTTTGATATCGATTAAGCTCATCTCTGTTTCGTTTAGTGCAATTCATTTGACTGCATTGACATTTGATTTCAATGTCATGATATTTAACAATGCAAACAGTATCGTGAGTACATCCCTCACACTTCAGAAACATTTTGTTACAATATTACACAAATGAAACTTGGATAAAACTTGGAAGATAGTACAGTTGTCCCTCGTTTATCGCAGGTAACTGGTTCCAGACCCAACCATGACATGGGAATTTCTGCGAAGTAAGAGTTTTTATTTATGAATGGGATATTTTCATTGTTAGAGCATAGAAAACCTGTTGACAACCTTCTAAATATGTTTTTTTTTTTACATTATTAGAGCAAAAAGGCATAATATATGGAGAAAAAGTAGAAATGTTGATGCTAATAACACAAAGCTGACATGTAAGCCATTTTTTAATCAACTTTGTAGCATACAGGATTGGTATTACCGGTAGCATTTTTTTACAAAATTAAAAATGTCAACATGTATTAATATCAAATGTAACTCAGCATGTCATAGGACATGTTGGAATTCATTCAATTAATTTCCCCCAATGAACCACAGCTACCTGGTGCACTCATGCAGCTGCAGACCATGGCACTACCACCACCATGCTTGACCGTAGGCAAGACACAATTATGTTGTGTTGGCAGCTATTTAGACAATAATGTGTTTTCAGAAGACAGTAAATCTGTACCGCTATACAAGCTGTACCCCGACTACTCTAAAGTATGTCCAATTTCATTTCCATAGTATTCCCTTAAGAAGATACACTGTAACGAAAATGCTTGCTGAAATATTTTGCGGGATACCATACATGGAAATCTGTTTATTTTACAAAACCGGTGCAGACCTCGAGCTCTTGAACACTCTCCGGACACTTTATAAGGTACACCTGCATCATCTAATGACGAGCTGTAGCCAAAAACATAGACAATAATGCAGTGGACTATACCAAACGGTGCTTCTTATTGCATTTATTACCATACAGTTCTTACATTGGATCACGCAGGGGTACTTTATATTCATGATGTGGCAGGTGAGTGTAATTTGCACATTTACATAATATATTTTTATAATTGACAGATTCAAGTGTGTAAAAATACACTGGGGACTACCGATAGCGCATCGTCGATGAAAAATGTAAGGAGTGCTATATTTATTATGTTATTTATTTCGACATGTTACTTTCTATTTTACTTCACTAGTATTGCACTTCAGTGAAAATTAGTTTGAATGTATAACTAGAGTGTTTTACTTTGTCAGTATGACGTCAACATGAGGCGGACGTTTCATGAAATGTTTTGTACTTCCTGCGTGTTGGCCTAAAAGGGCGCAAAGACACCCCACTGGCCCTCAAACGCTCGCGTGGTCTTATGTTTTGTTTTTTTTTTCTAACTGATTGCATGAAGAGCTAAACACAAAGTGTAGACACTTAATTCATGCCACCGACTCGCCAGAGGGCAGAAACCAAACAGAATTCTTCTACCGGAGTCTATGCTGCTTATTTCATTTAGAACTTCGTCAGACACTAATTGCTCTGACAGTGAGGGGTCTTAAGAAGTACAATATGGGGCAACAAGGCATAATTTAGACACCAATTTACCTTTTCAACACAGCACTTTCAGCTTATTTCGTTCTCTTTCCTTGAATTATTTTTGCTCTGCTGCCTTATTTCTGGGCCACTCTTCATTCTGCGTATTGAAGCACTGAAGGGCAGACTGGGAGGAGGAATTCTCTTTGTAGAGTACAACACAAGGCGATACAAACCACACAAAAGACTCTGCCAGCTTTAGTATGTGTGGGAGGCAAAGTCTTCCTGACAAACTAAGATTAGCCTGTTACTCTCCGATATGAACGATACTGGTGGCAAATCTCTATTGAATATGAAGTTATTGTTTTTTGAAACACACATTTGCTGCTCATATGAGCATGCTCTTGAGACACCATTAGAACATCATTAAAAAGTCACAATTGCGTAATAGTGGACCTTTAAGGTGCAGTAATTCCTTGTTTATCGTGATTAATAGGTTCCATATCCGACCGTGATAGGTGAATTTCTGCAAAGTAGGATCCCTTATTTATAAATGGAATATTTCCATAGTTTGAGCATAGAGAGCATGTTTATGACCTTCTAAATAGGTTTTTTTAACATTAATAAAACCCTCTAGAGATGAAATAACACCCCTTTAGTCACCGCTACACTTGTATTACCCGATATAGTAGACATAAGAGTAAAAAAGCCATTTAAGACATAAATAAGACTCATGCCCATGTGTGTTGCTACAAATGTATTCCCAAGGGGAGCAGAGTAAGTCGTGGACAGGAAGCGACATTGGGAGTTCAGAGATGAGGTTCATCTTGCCGTGGGTTACTGCTGCAACAGTAGCTTGTGTTTTCATTAGGAATTTTTATTAGGGATAATTGTGCCTGTTGTGAGGTCAGTCATTCAAACCTGCAATAAAAGCCTGTTGTTTCTGCAATCAAATGTCTGGTGCCTGTATGTCTGACCAAACATGACACTTACTGCCACCTACTGACCAGTGGAGAGTATTACAAATGATTCACAGCATCTTTTCAGTTTATTTTCGGAATGCCTTATATTTGTATTTTACATCATTTCTTTATAGTACTTGTATAAGCGAGAAACTACAAGCTTTTTTCCCCATTTTTGCTATTTTTTTCCCAGCTTTCTTTTCAAATAATCTTTGTACATTTTCTTCCTGTAATATAATGACTTTATTCTCATAATACTTTGACTTTATTCTCATAATATTAGAACTTTTTCCCCAACGTAATTTATCCAAAAATTACAACTTTATTTTGTTTTTTTGTTTCCTTTTTTGTTGTTAAAAAAATACGTATTTTTTCTTCAATATTTCACCTTGTTGATTCAAATTCTCCTAAAATTTAAACTTTTTTCTTGTTAGAAATACTTTTTTTTCTTAATATTTTGATATCTTGTAAAATGTTTTTTAATTTTATTTTTGTACCAGTTATTTCAACTTTCTTTTTGTAAAGTTTCTTTTTGTAATAATGACTTTATTTGCATCATATTTTTGATTCCATTCTTGTAACATACTAACTTTTTCCGCAACCTAATTTTCAAAAAATTACAACTTTAATTAATTTGGTTTGTTTCCCATCATGTAATGACTTTTTAATGACCTTTTTTCTGTAATATTTCAACTTCATGCTACTAAAATGATTTTACCTCATAATATTACGTTATTCTCGTAAAATTACATTTTCTTTTTAGAGTACCACTTTTTTCTCTTACGAGTTTGACTTATAATGCTTATTTTGCTTATTATACGGCTTATTTTTCCATTCGTGTTGTCTGTTGCATACACGTGTGGAACACCTTTTTTAAATAAGATTTTTGAAAAAAAACAACATTATTCCGATTAAAATATGCATTTTAAATTTACATAGCAACAGCTGGTGACAGCAGGCGACTGTTTAAAACGACGCTCAAACCTTGGAAGGCCATTGGCCGCTTAAGTTATCGATCTTGCTAGCGACCCTCCCTTTTATTCCCGTCGAAAATCCTTTGAAGTCATGTGGGGTTGTGCCAAGAATGCCATGTGGTGTTCCGGAACGGCGTTCTGATTGGGCTAAAGGACGCACAGTCACGCCCACTCCTGGAACTATCGCCGTCTCCGATTGGTCAAATCAAGCCGCCCCAGATTCGCCATTGCTAGTTTACGGTCTTCCCTTATTCTCCATTTGGAGTTAAGTTGGTGGCGTGAAATTTACACCGCCATGGACGCTTGTACGCAAATGGCGTAGTGACAAAGACGGCAAGACCTATGGGAAAGGAATAAAAAAAGAAATCCAGTATCGCCTCTCTCCATAGTCTAACGCTGTTTCACTTGGACGTTCTCGTTGGAATCTAACGTTGGCTTCGGCGAGGATTCAGTCTGGAAGGGTGTACTGCCTGAACGCAGAAGACAACTGCGAAAAGTGGACGTTTTTTCTGCTCCGCTACGGCGAGGGAGCCGCCATGGCAGTCGGATCATTGAGGCTCCACATCGGGATATGAAGAGCAACTGGATGGGCCACAAAACGCCGCATTTAGCTTACATGCTAACATTAGCATCTTTGTGACGGGGTTCTGACTCGATTTCTGTTTTCAAAACGTCCACACACAAGAAGGAAGCCCAATTCATGACTATTTTAATAGGTGTCTTAAAGGGCCCCTTGAGAGAGGATTATACATGCAGTGATTTGGACATCGGAAAGGCTAGTTGATAAGGTGTGAAGAGGAACAGTGGGATCTTCCTGTTCAACGCATTTGCTGTCACCCTCCTCTTTTATTGAATGAAAAGCTTCAGAAAATCGACCAGCGTGTAACGAGACTTGAGAACCAGAAGCGCTTTGGATCATGTCGGGACGGCCCAGGACCACATCCTTCGCGGAGAGCTGCAAGCCGGTGCCGCAGCCGTCAGCTTTCGGCAGCATGAAAGTCAGCAGTAAGTAGCAGTGGTAGTCTGCACACTTCCTTGCCACACACTGCAACCGGGGGCCCTGGGTGGGTGCCATCCAACCGACACCCCAACCAGTCGGGACTGTTAGCCGCCAATTAGCTTAGCACGGTGCACGGAGGGACCTTACTCAGGGCCCGGCCCCTGCAGGGTTAGCAGCAGACCAAGGTCCAGGGGTAGCAGAGGGTGACAGGTAGGGGTCTTGGATAGACGTCCGGTTCCGTTAATTGTCATTGAGCATTTCGAAGATGAGTCATAGCGGTGTTGCTACATTGCTATGCGCATGTTAACGCGGCAGGGCCAGGCAGGCTATTACGCAACTGTCAAAACGGAAGGTGCGCCCGTTGCTGACCGGAGAGGCTGGTGTGGTCCAGGAAAGGGCAGGATTTCTGATAGTTTTTGTGTGTGGGGGGCAGGAAATGTACTGTCATGCAGTCAGCATCATCCAGTCACTGTGGCGTTAAGGCCAGTCATGGAAGCTCCAGGCCTCATGCACACTCCACTTGCATTCTCATTTGCTAGCTAAACCTCACAAATAACACATTTATGTCATTTTAATAAAGAATATGCACTCAAACTCCCAGTGCTGCATGAACGTCAGCATATGTCACATATGCATGTGCATCTTTTTTAAACATTAATCATAATGTGATTATACAGTGTGTGTGTGTATATTTATATATAATATACATGATCGATGATTTTGCAGGGTTGCACTTGCAGAGATGTGACAGAAAGGTTGTCGAGGAATGTTGATTGAGCTTCAAGGCCTGCTAGCATGATGTTTGTGGGGCGAGGCCAGGGGCTGGGTCTCTATACACGCACACGCACACGCACATCCACACTGCAAGATGCCCTAGCATTTTAAATGATCAGTGTGTGCTTTGTACAGTACAATGCCAAATCTGGTACTGTCAATAGGGGGACTCAATATACTGAAAGTACTGCAGAGGAAGGGAGACTTTAGTCTAATTAGCTGTCTGTTCTAGTGAATATGCCTTCTGTTAAGAAAACACCAGAAAAATGTTTAAAATTAATAAATAAAACAGGGTGTACACGCTGGGATAGGCTCCAGCCCCCCTGTGTCACTGAACGAGATAAGTGGTATGCATGGATGGATGGCAGTTCTGCTGAACTGATGGTTGGATGTAATAAAATTCTTAGATGCTCCTCACATATCAGACTTAGTAACATTTTTAATCATCATCAGTCATCATCGTAATTGAGTATTCTACTGAAAATTCCTTCAATTAATTGGAGCAAATGTATTTTTGCTTGTTTAAAGAGCAATTCTAAATTCACAAGAGAAAATAAGACGTTTCACTTAATGAACAACCAATTGGTTTCAGTTTTTTAGATAACGGTTTTATTTCTTAAATCCACATTTTACATAGGAACAAACTGTATTTATGAAAAACTCACCCATTTACTTCGCTATGCATGCGGGGTATAGTTTTATCCACAATGTAGTGGCAACGAGGCATAATATAGCAAGTTGGAGGTGCTCAATGAAGCGTTTAAACCCAACATACTGGAACTCAGCACTGATGGGCTGGCTCTTTCCTGTTATAGCTAATGACTTTTTGCCTTCACGAGTTTCCCGTGTGATGCTGCTTCATGTGCCACCATGGGAAATTTGTGCAGGACAAGTATTTCACTCAGATGCAACGTCTTTTTACTGCTCCTGGCTACTTTCGTTAGCACGCTAGCGGACGCTGTTGTCGTGATAACATCGGCTCTATCCGGTTGTTGCTGGATAAATGTGCTGGGCCAGAGTCTGGAATTGACTGCTTGTATCGGAGTGTCAATATCGGAGGTTTGAGATGCAGGCCGATTATAATCCGATATTGTCAATATTGGATGGGGACATTTTTCAAATTCAAAATTTTGTAACGTTTGAGCTGCTTTTTAAATGTTAGATACCACTGTATTACCAAATAACATTATGAATTGTGTATGTTTCAGAACATCTTTAGTAATAGGTGTCCAAATAAATGCCTGATGACTAGGGGTGTCACAAGACACTCGGTTCACGAAACAGTAGTACACAAGATTTGGTTTACGAGAATGAGGCGAGGCGAGACGAGATTTTAACTTTTAAGAAAAGTACAATGATAACATATGACACTACACTGCAATCTACTAATATCATTTCTACCGTTACACTCTTCTTACACTCTTCTGCACTCTGTGTGTATGCTAGCGGCTCCGCCTCCACCCACCGAGACAAAAAGACTGTATGACTGATGGAAGGGCTCATCCGTTCATGCTGTTGTTCTACAGAACAAATGCACCAAGGTGCTGAAACCAATGCACAGAGTGAACTCTCTTCCTTCCTGTTTGGAGGCGGGACACAAGGAAAACAGATGTTGTACATGTGCACTATCGGTCAAAAGTTTTAGAACACTAATTTCCCTGGAACAAAAACCTGCATTTTTAAGTGTTAAGATGTTCTGTCTCTCTTCCATTGTTCATTCCCTTTTTTCTTGCCATTTTTGTAGCAACAAATTACTTTCTCCAGTACGATGCTGTTCAACTGATGTTCACGAGGGTATAACACCACAGTGTCTGTTTTTATGCAGACAGAGGAGGTAGTAAGTACTCCAGTAACTTGGAACATCTGTAGGAATGAGTTGCACCAACTGCCAAGGCTTGATCGACCTCGATGAAACACGCCCTTTTGGATAATTCTGAAATACACATTCTTTTTCAGTTTTAGGTAACCTAATCTTTTTTTCTTTTTCTTTTTTTTTTTTTTTAAACCTCTAGCACTTCACCACTTACCTTTTTACCATTTCCAGCTATGCATTGGACTTGAACCACTTGAATTCCAATAAATAATAATAATGGGGTGTTCTAAAACCTTTGATCGGTAGTGTACATGACAATATACTGAAGCTGGCAAACTTATCGAGTTCATTTTCGTTTGTTGTGTGATTAACGAATCAATTTGTCGCCCCAGGCCTAGTGCCCACAAGCTTTTTCTGAATGAGAAATCTTGTCACGTTTTAGCTTTGCGAGATCTTGTGACATCCCTACTGATGACATACACAGCACTCTCACAGAATATTTATCTATGTTTACTATTCCTATACAGCCACTCGGATCATTTCTGCTGTCTGTTCATATTTTTTGGTGGGTCAGCCACGTGCGTATGCTAAAATCCAACCCCTACAACACACCGACATTGATTTGTCCGAATCCAGGATGCACTTAGTGCAACCATCGGTCATTTACATTACAAAGAATGAGAGGCTGTCATGGTGGAACTGGCATGATTACTTCCATGTTCTATGACATACTCCGCCAGTTGGGGCGTCCCCTACTCCCCGCAAACCCGGAGCATGCTTTGTGGAGTTTTCTATTCACCACAGACTGTTTACTCGCTCACTGTAGGAACTAAAACAGTGTATTCAGTCTGCCTGTGACATAACTGAAGTTATGCTGGCAAGTTTTTTGGGGGTGGGGGGTTATTTTTCTCAAACTGCTGTGCCTCTCTTGAAGTCTTCCGGCGCCTCACAGGGGCCTCATATTTTTATTGTATTTAATTTAGCCACTTCAGTGATATCACCAATGCACCATTTGGTTGTGAATTTTTCTTGGAGCTTAACGTATCTACGGATCCATCCATTGTCCAGGTGTACTTAATTATCAGCTTTGAGTACCACATTGTCACGGTTCGACTCTCGGCTAAGATTTGAAGTTCTCCATAAGTGTGAATGATTTTGGCAATGGGTCATTCTCCTGTAAGGGGTACCAAAAGTGTGACATAGCAAGCAAAACATGAACCAATTCAAAACCATTTTGCATTTTAATCACTTCTTCTGTTTCAGATTATGAAGAAAAACGTGTAAGAAAATGTCACATTTTGGCATATTTCATAGCAGCATGGCCGTGTTTACTGAAAACTCAATTGTAGTGTTTACATAAAAAATTAAGTTGTGTTCAGCAGTTCTATTTAGTGACCTCTTTGCCCCAAGTCGAATGTAGTGGAGGCGATTAGTATTGTTGAAGCTAGTCTGATCAATGATATGGAATGCATACAGGGGATGTTGAAATTAATCTGTTCCAGGACGCTGGTTTGGCTCTGATTTGTTTTTGTTTTTCTTCCCTCATTGGAGATAATGGAAATAGAAATAATCAGTCCCAGATTCGAGCTGTTTCATAACATTTTAGCATAGTTAAGTAGACCTGCAACGATTCATTGATTTAAATCTTTGAGAAAAAAGCTATGACGTCTTTCTGTTGCTTTGATACATTGTTTAAGGAGTGTAACTAATAAAAATGTAGGAAAATGGGAACGCTACAATAGAGCGCAGGTGACCGTGGTGCCGTGGTCTGTGTGGTGGGGAGCAGCGGAGAGTGGCGATGGACAGAAATGGCTCAAAGGATATCGGCGACAGAAGCTGTAAAAAGTTTGGGATCGTTTCACTCTCAAAAAGAAAGACAACGTGGTGCAATGTTTGCACTGTCCGATGGAGCTGGCATTCCACAGCGGTGCTACATCGATGCTGCAGCACATTTCCAGAAAGCACCCTCCGTATTTACAAAGCAAACAACCAGAAACAAGGTAAAAGTCTATTTTGGCATCTAGCGCCATTTTATTTGCTTGACTCGCATCACCAAAGTGCTATTCCAACACACGGGGGCATTTGAGAACATGTTAGCATGTCTACAGTGTGTATGTTAATGAACGAGGTGTTTGTACAAATCTCAAACAAAGGGCTGCAACTAAGGATTATTTTGTTAGTCGATTAATCTGAAGCTTGTTTTGATTAATTGAGTAATCGGTAAGGCCCAAATCAGACGGACCAAATCAATATGAACCAAAAATAGTTAGTGGTTTGGTCCACAGCATAACCGAAAAGAGGCAAAAATGTCCATGACTGTTTTCCAAAGTCAAAGCTGATGTGTGTGAATATCTTGTTTTGCTTACAACATAAACAATTAATCAAATACCAGAATAGTTGTCGATTAATTGGATAAGCGATTAAACATCGACATAACTGACGTGTATATACACCAAGCTAGAGCGACATTGTTATTGTAGCAGCCAACACGAAGAACTGTTTTTTGGGGGAATATTGCAGCGCCTCATGCCACTCCAAATCAACGCGATAGGACACCAATCTGCACCGACTGCGAAACAAGACCAAGCACATGAACAACTACGAATAGACAACCAAATTATCTGTAAAGTATTATCCCACATTCCATGTTTTGTTAATACACGGCTAGATGGACTGTGTTGTGATATCGTGCTATGTGCTCCATGTATCAGAATCAATGTCATGTTGACTTACTCGATGGACAGTTGTCCATCAGGTCCCGCTGGTCTGGGTGTCTTTTCCAGTTTGTTTTGGGTAGGTGGGAAAAAGTGCAGGCTTTAACGCTCACAATTCTTTGTTCCTTGTGATGCAGTCTCTTGAAGCAATGCCCTCCTCGCCATACACATGAAGTCTTTCCATTTCTGTTGGCATGGCTTGGGAAGCTCCACACTCCACCAAGTCATGCCGGTGTCGTGGCTTCCCCCCATCTGCTACGAAGTTTCACTCTTTCTTCTTGCGGGCTCAGCTTCTGAAACCTGTAGCTCATCCTCCGTGTATTCAGGCTAAGAATAGATAAGGTTCTGGACCCTCATTTGTCCAAAAGTAGTCGGTGGCGGCAGCTCTCACAAAGCCTGCCATGATGAGTAGTTGCTTTCTATGCCTCTGTTGTTGACGGAAGTAGCGTTAGTTCCTATCACGGGCTATGTGAAATCAATGCACCCTGGAAAGAAGTTACGGCAATGTTTAAAATGATCAAAATACGGCAAAATACTGTTAGTATAATATATTATCATGAATGTACCTGTTACCGCATGGTCACAGCATGTATATAAAACGTTGTTGGAGGTTTATAGTTGAAATTGGTGTGTGCCATGATGTGCGTTGTTAGCGCCCTCATGCTAATTTGCTCTTCTCTCTTTAGAACACAGAATAGGGAAGGACGTGTGCTCATGTTTCACATAAGGTTTGTGGATGATGGGCCAAATTCTAAAAACAAAATGTGCAGTTTAAAATGATGTGCATTTATAAGAAAAAAGCAAGCAGAGGAATCTTTGGTTATTGAAATTATTTTCCCTAAAATACGCACTCGATTCATCGAACAAATGAATCGGCACTTGATTACTAAAATAATCGATGGCCGCAGCCCTATTGTTAAGTGTTAAACGGACATAAAAAAAAAAAAACACTTATCATGGTTTTTGACCCATGATTCTGATATTTGAACATTCTTCACATAAGTGTATAAAGAAGTTAACCACCGTGAAACATGTTGTGTTTTGTACTTTGGACGATAGTTGTGTTTCAGCACATCACCTCCGTGTTGTCTATCAATACTTGTGTTCCCTTCCTCTCGGCCTCTACCCCTCGTCACCTTTTTTCCGGTAAACACAAACACATGCAGGCAATAACTGGGCTGAAGATTCCTGGCAGCGGTTATGTTCCTGGAGAGAGAGGACTCTCATCCTCCAGCCAAACGTGCACACATGCGCCAAACGTGCACACATGCGCCATACGTTGACACACCCACATGAGGCGTTCCTAAGGGTTTGTTTTTTTGGGGGGTAGTGAGGCAGCTGGCCAAGGACAATGAGCGGCTTGTTTAGCATTTCAAAGCTACAGTGCTAGCAATACACCCCCCATCCTCGCTGTTAGTTCGCAAGTGATGGGAACAAAACAAGCCACTTATCCTCTTTGATTCCTAACCAAACGGAAGAGCTCCCACACAAGACGGGAATAGCTTTGCAGAACTTTGTTTTGCAGCCAAGAGTAAACTAACAATCAGAGTCTTTGCAAGAATAGTGTAGTAGGATATAGCACATTTTTTGTCTGTTCTGAACATCACTGCTACCTTGATGTCTTTAGCCGAGAAGGGATGCGGAATGCTGGTTTATTGGATTTCCAGAAGCCTGCACAGAAATAAGATATGCTTCTCAAAGTCACTAGAACTTTTCACATGTTCTATTTTTTTTTTTTTTATGTTCTGTATACTGCTGGGGTGACACATTTGATCTGGCAATTTTCCGCCTTCAGAGGTAGTATCACAGCCAAAACAGAGCTGGGACAGCGCTTGGTGAACGGTTATTTCACAGTGCTGGAATCAGGCTTTAATTGGCCGACATTCACTTCTCCCGTCCTGTTGTGTTTAAAGCAATTGTGGCCGTGTAGTTGTGTGAAAGCTCACACAGTTGCATTCATATCCTACTTCACTGGGTTCTGTATAAAAGCTTATGCATCTAAATGCCAGATCAGGCAATTTGGTAACGGAGGCGGGACGGCATCTGTGTGGAAGGGCATTCAGTAATCCGGGACCACGATATGAAGTTTAGGACATGACACTCATCTCTACCGCCCTGTTGTGTTGGAATTGCCACTGCTGCCTTGTCGCTGTGGAAAGCGCACACAGTTGCAGCAAAAACCCATTTTGCTGTGTTCTGTATAAAAGGCACACGCAACTAAATGCAGAATCTGGCAATTTTACGGCTTTCCAGTTGGTAACAGAGGCGAGATGACGTCCGTGTGTAAAAATATTCCGCAATGCCGGGACCACTGCATGTAGTTCAACACCCGACATTCTCTCTCCAGCCTTGTTGTGTTGAAAGTAATTGCTGCGTTGCTGTGTGAAACCGCACACAGTTGTGGTATTATCCTTCTCCGCTCGGTTTGAACGGGATTTTGGTCCATAAACACAAGACTCGCTTGAGAGTTACAGTGTGTGCCCTGAGCCTGCGGCAGAAGAATACAATGTGTATCTGCGCAGCTACGCTAAGGAAGGATATCCGTCGTTACTCTTTGCACTTCATTATATCTCTGAAGTGGCAGTGCACCAAAGAAAAGGAAAGCCGTAACAGTGGAAATGAAAATGATCATAAAAAGCTTAGAAAGAGGAGAAACATAGTTCCAGACAAAAAAAACAATTTCCCTTGCTTTTTTGATTACTTGGTTGTTATTCATTGGTGAGAATTCCCTGGGTGAATGTGTGCATGCGAACAGACTTTTCTCACAGTTTGAGGAAGTGCAGAGGCGTCTGGAAAGGCCCCACTGAGTTATGTAGGCTGAGTCGTAGTGATCTCTCGGGTCACTGCTACTACAAAGGCCCGATTTTGATATAGCTCTGTGCTGGGAGAGCCCAAACCTGCGCCCTGTCTTCCTGAATCATCATCGTCTGTGTCATGTCGCTTGGCAGTAAGCCTGAGCATCATCTTTCGAGTAGGCGAACACTTTGCAGAATCCAGCTCAGCTTTTATGTGTTCACTGATTTGGGGAAAAAAAGAGCAAACATTCTAAGGTTCTCAATAGAATCATACATTCCGTAAAGCTAAAACTTGGCAATCATGACTAAAATTGTGGGAGCTTGTAGAGCGGTAAGGATGGGCGATATGGCCTAAAATCCATATTGCGATTTACGTTGAAGCCTCTTGCGATAACATAGAGGTATATCTCTATGTTTTTGGCATATACATTGGAAGAGAACCATTTCAAAACATGTTAGATAAGCCAAACTGTTAATACTGTATATATTTTTCAAGAAATAAACAAAATGTAGGATTGAGAACATTTATTGTGCAAAACAAATCATACAACATTATGTTGCAAATATAAATATGTTGTGTTGCAAAGTTGAATTTAAATACAAGAAAATCCAAGTATTTGCTGCGGAGACGCAAGAGACGAAAAGCTTCATTTGGTTTCTTCTGTGAATTTGGGAAATGCAGTAATCCCTCGTTTATTGCAGTTAATTGGTTCCAGACCTGACCATGATAATTGAATGCCCGCGAAGTAGGTAAATGAAATATTTTCATAACCTGGGGTCTCATTTCTAAAGCTTGCATAAGCACAAAACGGGGCAGAAAAGATGCATACGGCGTTTTCCACACAAAGTATGCGATCTATAAAACACAGCTTTGAGTGAGAATGGTGCGGCACCTCTGTACCAGCCGTATGCACTTTTTGGAGACACGGCAACAAAGGCGACACACATTTTAAGTGGTGAAGTGAAATCACATGTTTAGAAATAAACATGCAGTGGAAGCCAATAAAGCTTTATCCGTCATTGCATGGAAACATCACGCCGTTATTGACTTAACAAGATTTGTGGAAAGTGTTGCTATTTTACATGACACTGGTGGATACCGTTTGTCATTTATGATAAACACAATTACGCACCAGTCCAGTACCCGGACTAAAAGATGCATGAAAAACTCAGCGCTTGAATATTTTATCATTTTATTTCAACATGAGAATATTATGTGTTCGATTAACATGAATTATAACAACCATCAGGTGGTCAATGAAGTAATTCTACAGCGTTTAAGTTTCCAAGACACAGAGAAAATATGTTCTTAGTTTGTCACTTTTCTTTGGTCAATTTATCAAAAAATAAGACAGTTATTTGTTGCATATGTCAAGTATGTCATCAGTAGCAACATTTGTCTTACCACGGCCTTTTATTTGTGTGGATAGTGTCAGGCCGTGTGTGGAAACATACTCACAAATGATGGGGTTTTGTTTTGTTGGGCTTTGAACTAACACACAGCATTAGTTCCTCATAAAATAATTATATTACAGTATACCTAATGTTTTGATGGCGTTAACATCATCATCACGTTAAATGTTTTTAAAATGTCCATCTGGATTTACATCAACTAATTTTCGACATAACTCCCCGTTTGAGTCTTTTGCTTTGCATCCACCTTTAAATGAAACACATTTTGCTAAACTTGCATTAATCTAAAATGTGGTATCAATTAGGAAAAGTTTGGAAACTTGCTTACTAAAAATGGAGGTGTGTGCCTTGATAGCTTGCCCCCCCACCCTTTTTAAATTTTTTTTGCCTCAGTTCACCCTGCTCCATTCACATCGATGACAACGAGTGCTGTCACTCAGTCTTTGTTTAATTCATTATGTTACCGCTGTGCCTTCCAAGTATGATACTTTTCCCAGTATTCATGCGCTTCATGCACACACCCTCATCATGGAAAACACACGAAATGCATGTGATGCAGCTTTCAAGTGAAAGGCAAAAAAAAGAAAAGTTAAAGGCAATTAATTCAGCTGTCAAAGAAGGAAACAGGCCTGCTGCACGTAAGCTTGACATCAATGAATCGATTGTGAAACGTGGAGACGGCAACAAAAGAGAGAGAGAGAGATACTGACAAAGTGTGTGACGAAGGAATTATGAGACTGGTCAATTCCGACACTGAAGAAAAGCACTTTTAGTGGTTTTAGGTCCTGGGAGGAGGATGAAGACAGTGATGAATTATTTTTCTGTTGGGTTACTGTTTAATTAGCCATGTTACATGCACTGTTTGGCATTTTTTAGGGTAAAAGCATTTATTTACTAAAAGTTTAAATATCTTTGTGTACTAAATATCCCATGCTACAACGTGCACACATGCGGCTTTTCGACTGGTGCAGCCTATATATGTACAAATCCTTTTTCTCTTTAAATTCAGTGGGTGCGACTTCCATACCGCGCTCTATAATCCGGAAATTATGGTAATAAGAGAAAATACTTGTATATCATTTAAGACATAGATAAGACTCATGCTTGTGTGTGTGTGTGTGTAAAAACATATCGCACAAAATAGCTTGCAACTTTTGTTACTGTACACATGGTCGACATGCTAACGTGCGACTTGAGTGCTTTGTTCTGACCCTGTGGCTTCTTGTTCTTTCACAGGGGATAAAGATGGCAGCAAGGTAACAACAGTTGTGGCCACACCAGGCCAGGGCCCGGACCGGCCACAGGAGGTGAGCTACACGGACACTAAGGTCATCGGCAACGGCTCATTTGGCGTCGTCTACCAAGCCAAGCTCTGTGACTCCGGAGAGCTGGTGGCCATCAAGAAGGTGTTGCAGGACAAGAGGTTTAAGGTATGCAAACATTACGATGGAGCGTTTTTTTTTGTTGTTTTTTTTTTGCCCAATGTGCAGAAATTCAGTGAGTCACTCCTTATTGTGGCAGTCAGCCCTTGTCAAAAACAGTGATTTGTTGCTGTGAATATGAAAATTCTTTGACAAGAACAGTGCGACTGAAGAATCTGTGAAAGATCTATTGCCACATACAGTGCATGCGTGTGCGTGTGTGTCTTCCAACCTGAAAACATGAATACAGCGTGGTCTGTCGGGTTTAAATTTGGTGCCATTTTTTTCCCAGCAAAAAATGCACAGAGCATAAATGAGCTTTTGTGCATGTTTTGAGACATACTACTGCTTCAACTGGACTGTAAGCCCTACTTGGTATGTACTGCATGTATTCAGTTATCTACTGCAAACTACATCTCTGTATGGATTCTCTTTGGCTAGGAATATCCCTTTGCGTCCACTTTCTCATGTTTTTTTTTACTTTTCGGTAAGCCTGAAACCTGTTATTTAAGTCAGTAGTTTTTTTTGGTTTGTGCTGTACAAACCGGTGCAACTAAATGCTTGAGCAGCTCACTGGTTTAAACTTTCCGACACAACAGGTGCTAGTCGATCCTGCTCAATTAATATGATGTCACTTTATGGCGTGGCGTGTGTTTGTGGTGGTATTTTTAGCCCCCACATTGCGTCGTCATGAATTGCAAAATGTTTGTGTGCTGCCCTGCCCGTGATGCTATCATGCAGCTCGCTTGTCGTTGGCGTGACACGCTAGTGGATTGCATCTTTACCCAGCGGTTAGCAAGCACATTCTTTTTTGTTGTTGTTGTTTTGTTTTTGTTTTTTTGCTGGCTTATAGCTTCTTTGCACAAATGAACGAATGAGCCCTAAGTCTCTCCACATGACGTCCTGCAAGCAAAGCGCTGTTAAGTGTTTTTCCCACCTGCACAAAAACCCTTTATATTCTATTCTTCTACTTTCTTACTTCTTCCTGGGTATTATCTACACCTGATTTTTTTTTCCAATCAGCACTTAATATGCAACCCCGAGAATCACGTGAGCTGATTGTGTAGAAGGCAGTAAAGTGCAAGACGGGCTTGATGGGCTTTTAGGCTGCCACTGATGCATTATGGGAAATACGCTCCCCCTCCTCCACCTACTCCACACCCATATGAGAGATCACATATCAGCCTACTGGAAAATGGATGCTTGCACTGGAACCAGCACTCACTCTGCACCACACATTGCAAACGGCAATGTATCACAAATCCATACGGCAAGTCCAAAAAACAACAGTGCACTAATCCAAAAGCCTGCTTAGCTTATTCCAATTGCAGCAAAGACATCCATTGTTCTCTTATCGCCACAAACAGTCACCTCTATAGTTGAGGCCGCTAATTTAAAGAGTGTGTCGTTTACATTTGAAAAGCCGGGCTACTTTATTTTTTGCTTTTGTAAAGGTTAAATAGTGACCATGCACGTGAATAATAAGTCACACCAACCAAATTTGAAGAAAAAAATGTGTACATGTTACAGTATGTCATATGTCTTTAAGCCACAGGTGTTCATTTTCAAACGTGATATTTACACAGAAAGACACACTATAAACCTTGCAATGCTGCCTACACTCTGTGGCCCAGAGTAACTCGTTAGCCCCGGGGAGACGTGAGATGTGTTTTTGTCCATCGGAGTTCAACAGCTGCCGCGGTCCAAGCAGTCCAAGGAGAAGCTTTAGTAATTGTACACTTGGTCAAACTAAATTAATATTTGTCAGATCAAAACACGATCGCTGCATAAGACTTCGGAACTTCACTACTTCCTGAATCTGCACTCTAAGCATCATGGGAACTGTAGTTCTTTTAGCCATATATTTGCTGCATCATATAAGCCGCAGGATTCAAAGCGTGGGGGGGGAGTAGCAGTTTAGTCCGGAATTTACGGTATGAGCGATTCGTAACGGCTGAGCGCTAGCTTTCATTGTATGACTGTTTATTTTTTCCTTTTATAAAAGATGAAGGTTAGCATATATAGTACTGTAACTGGTGAGGAGTGATTCCATTACTTTCATTCTATCACATCACTGCACTGTGGCCATGCGTGTATTGGTGTAGTTTTGCCTCTCCATGTGTTTGTCTTGCGTCTGACTGGTCAGTAGGAATGACTGCAGTAGTATCTGGGCAGGGCGTTACTGCTCCTCCTCCACATAGACACACCATAAGACCAGGGTGGTTCCCACAGAGCACAATGGTTTGTGATCCGCATGCAATGATGTCACATTGTGATGTAAGACAGTGGTCTAGCCTGACAAAGATTTGGCCTTCCAGACAATTTTAGAAAACATGTTCACACATTTTTTCTATCTATACTGTTTTGCTAATTATTTGGGGGAACAGATGGGGATTTTTTTCATTTTTGTATGATTTCAAAGTTATGGATTTGAGGATATTTTGTTGCCCAATTGTGGGGAGAGTAGTTTAGGAGTTTCCATACTCCCAAGCCGAACTATTGCTTCAGTAGCTGAACTCTTTTAGACTGCAAACTAGTTAAAACAGAAGCCATGGTGCAAGTAGTGCACTCTGTGCTGCTTCCACACAATTATTAGCAGGTTTATTTTCATTTTGTTCATGTTTTATTCAAGTGTAATATTCAGGATGATTAGCTTTTTCTGGAAATCCCTTTCTTGTGGTGTAAATGATCATGTGGCTGCACTTCTGCCTCAGACATTTTTGTCATGCATCTAACCATCTAAACAGCAATGTAAAAAGCAAAAAAACAAAACAAGCTTTGTGACCATTTTTTTTGCCGGGTGTTTTCCTTGTCTTTGAAAAACACCAAAATCACAGCTAACTATGTTTATCTTTGTTCTATTTTTTTTTTTTTTTTTTACAGAACCGTGAGCTGCAGATCATGAGGAAGTTGGACCACTGCAACATAGTCCGCCTCCGCTACTTCTTCTATTCCAGTGGCGATAAGGTGGGTTTATGCGCTTTTTATCTTTTGTAGGTACAATTTCACCTGTCTTTTATACAATAGCTGGTCAAAAATGTGTCTCTAAACACGTAATCGTGCTACGTTTGGATATCCGAGTGGTACAGTCAGGCCTGGCACGATAACACATTTTGCTAGATGATAATTGTTCTATAAATTATTGCAGATAAATTATATTGGCAACATTATTTTGAGACAATTTTTCATTAATTATTGAATGATAATATATGGCATAATAATGCAAATGCGCCGTATCAAAAGCCACGTCAAGAGCTTTCAAACAAAATAAACTCAAAACAAACAACAATAAATTATACAGACAAAAAAAACCAACAAAAATGGACTCTCAGCCTCTTTTTGCAAAAACTGCACTTAAATAAAAATAAAAATCACAATCAAAAAGAAGAAAAAACGGAGCTCTGTGAAGAAAAAAAAACAGTCTAATAAAAACCACACACAAGAATAAAATCAATGAATAAAATGGAGTATCAAGTCTTTGTAAACAAAATTGCACTTCAGTAAATAATGAACACTGGTTGTTATTCCTTAACAGGAACGCAAATTATTGAAGCTATAGTGGTGACGGTTGCCGTTGCGTGGCATCATGCGAGATAAAACGAGACCAAATAATGCCAAGACTGCTTCACGGATGTGGGAAGTGGTGGTAAGGACGCATCATCATGCGGGAATAATGCGTGTCGTGCCTTCTATTGGCATGCAGTAGATGTAAACAGTACTAAGGTGGGGTGTAAGTCGTGCGGAAGTGTGGAATTTATGCGTAAACAGAACGCAAACAGGGAGCAAACTAGTGTTCAAGCGTTCCCGCGGTGCCATAAATACATAATAAATGACACGCATTGCCATGGAAAATTGCGGGACGATGCGAAGGCAAAATGTGTGCAACTGTAAACGTCGCTTTACTCTTTTAAAAGATTACATGACTAACAGGAGGGTTCACTCACTTGGTTCATTCCGCTATAGAACCAACACGCCCAGGCGTTGAGACAGAGGCACAGAGTGAACCCTCTTGTCATCCAGCCTGTTTGGTCAAGAGAGGAGGAAAACAAACATGCATGCACATGTCAATATATCCAGGCCGGCAAAATTATCGAGTTCGTTTTGATTTATCAGCAGTTAATTCATTTATTGATTATTATGACATGCCTAGGTACAGTTATTGTTGTTGTAGTTTGCAGTGAAAATGCATATACTTTACATATCCAATAGCATCCCCTATATTTGCCCCTGTACAAGAGGAGAGGTACACCCTGGACTCATCACCAGTCAATCACAGGACTGAGTGAATGAGACTGACAAGACTGGTTCTGTAGACACACTATTATGAACACGTGTGCAACGTATTGCACTCGCTGTTGATTCTATATTCTGTCTGACGTCCCAGCAGGGGTGTGAACCCAGCTGTTACCTCTGTGTAGCCTTACACCCTCAGCACTTGTCGGATAGGGAAGTCCCTGTCTGTTTCCTGACTTGTCTCCGTCGAGCGTCGGTGGTCCCCCGGAGACGGCAAGGCGGACTGGCGTCACTGGGCTAGCTGGCAAACAGTCTCCGAGTCAAATATAGACACGCGCACGCACATGCATGGAAGTTTAACCATGACGCTGCAGTTTGGAATGCTTCCCTGCTGCACACCTACCCGAGCCAAAAGGATGGCTGCTAGGGATTTCAGTAAGGTGTGTTGAGGCCTCTGTTAATTATAGACCTTCCCTCCATGCTCTAAGCTCCACCCACCTCTTAACCCTATGCATACATGGATTGACCTGTTGGAATTACAGTTAACTTTTGTATCGTCTCACCATGATTTTTAGTTGCCAATTTACGACGACTGCCTGTTTATCAGTCATAAGCCAATTTGGGTGTAAGTCGATGTGACGCTTAGACGTGGTAGCCACCGTCTCTTAGCGGCTTAGAGGCGCTTGGATAACCAAAGCCCTCGTCCAATGTCATTAACTTTCCTCCCTCCTTCATGGAGCCTGATTGGTCTTAAAACCCATGACCTTTGTCACCTATTTGTCACTGACAAATTTGTCAGTCAAATGAGAGCTACTGTCATGTGGAAAAATTAGGACACCCCATTGGGGAAATGGCTTTGCAGTGCATCCTATTGGTTGTGGTCAAACACTTTGGAAGACATGCTAGCATACATGTAATACACATTCAAAGTTTTATAATCATTACACAATGGCCAATGACCGACGGGCATTTCCTTGCTAAGTCCCATCATGGACATAATCTGAAGCTTGTTTTGATTAATCCAGTAATCTGTTATACCCTAGACCAAACTTTCCACTAAGGGCCGCATACAGAAAAATAAAAGGATGCAAGAGGCCACGTATTTTTTTAAGTGTATTTTTAAAATTTTATAAAAAGGCTAAAAAATATATTTAAATATGTTTAAAGCCACAGCTTTGTTATTATTAATATCAACACTTGAGCTTTTTTCTTTAAATTGTGCCTTTCTGCTCTGCTTTTTCCATTTTTGCTGTTTAAGTATTTAGGTGTGCCGCAAGCCCATAATTTAACGAGTCACGCTCTGCAAATGCTCCCCAGGCCGCACTTGGGACACGCCTGCCCTAGACGGACCAAATCAACATAAACTAAACACAAAGCGTTCGCAACATATCAGAAAAGAGGCAACCATGTCGATCACTGTTTTTCAAAGTCAAAGCCGGTGTGTGTGTGTGTGTGTGTGTGTGTGTGTGTGTGTGTGTGTGTGTGTGTGTGTGTGTGTGTGTGTGTGTGTCTTTTTCCTCAAAAAAAAAAGAAAATATTCTCTTTTGAGAGGCCGAAATCGGATGATATTTACATTTTTACATAGCATACCAAAATAGTTGTCGATTTAATTGGATAATCGATTGAGCATTGATTCACTGATAAATTGTTGCAGCTGTAATGATGCAGCTATTTACTGAGTTTAGAAAAAGTCTGGAGAAAGTCTGGAATGGAAGTATGGAATTTTGTGGGGTATAGAAAAAGATGAGGACCCCGTTTTTCTGTTACCTGACATACTGTACCGCAAGCTTTGTAAAATACTGTACAGATGTGAACAGATGGGGGATAGAAGATCATACGCAAGGCAACTGACAAGATAGCCGTTAGGTCAGTCTTATGTTGCACAGGTCGTAAATGGACGACTGCCTGCTCTAATTATGGAGATGTGCGCTGCATTGTTAACATCAGGCTTCATGCCCGATAGTTTTGAAGCCCGTGTGAACACAATGGCTTCTTGAGGGTGATGGTTGCAGACGCTGATGGATCAGGGACACTTGTGCACATGAGAAGCTGAGGGGTGGAGAGAGCGCGTTAAGATAAGATAAGGTCAGGTCAGGTTTGGATAAGAGTTCACGCTGAGTGCAGCTGTGTGGCTACTATCACGTAAACGCAGGTGCTTGAAATTGTAGCCGTTTGTTTTTCTCACAACTCAACTTGGTAAGCAGGATATACTGAGACACCGATTGGGTATCCAATTTCTAATTGTACCATCTATTTTCTTGGAAAGTGTGTGTACAAACCCTGTGTGTGCACGTGTTTAGGTGGTCTTATGTAAGCGATGCCACGCGGCCATGCTTGACCCATGACTTGGACCCTCTCACCATTTGTGTAATATTGTTCAAACACAAGGCGACGCAAGGTCAAAATGCATGTTGTGGCTGAGCCTCGGGCACTTTGACTGCTTTAAACAGCGATGCAGTGAAGAGTGAATGTGAGATAGAAACTAAATGGATGCTGTTTTGGAAGTTGATACAAACTGTGTTGTTTTGGAGTCTGAAATGTAACATTTATTGGTTAAAATGGAGACCACGCTCATGATTCCGATACCGATCATCAAAATGGCGCACGACCATGTATTTTAGTCTTCTTGCTAACACTTCTCCAGCAAAATGTACATTTACCACATTCCCATAAAAGTCACATTACTTTACATTATGTCAAAATTCAAGCCTGTAAATATGCTATCAACGCATAATCAAAAGATAAGTTTTGGATAAGACATCAAGTGATATCATCTACTGGCCTGGCGTGCATATTACATTGTTTTCATTTCTGGAGCCTGTTTGTCAACTCAGAGTAATCAGATGCAATACGCTGACAAAACACTTTAAACGAGGGTGTCCAAAGTGCGGCCCGGGGCGCCATTTGCAACCAGCAGCTGTTTATTTATCGGCCCGCAGCGCATTCTAAAAAGATAATTTAACAAAGAAACCTCGGCAAAAATGGAAAAATCTGCAGTAATTTTACAAGAATTAAGTCAAAATATCAAGAGAAAAAAGTTGTAATCTAATGAGAAAGTCGGAATTTTACACTAATAACGTAATATGAGGAAAAATGAAGGTATTTTCGTAGCATAAGGTTGAAATATTAAAGAAAGATGTTATTTTATTTTTTTTTTTTTTAGTCCTAAAATGATTAAAAACAAACAAAACAACCAATAAAGCTGTAATTTTTTAGAAAATGAGGTTGTGGGAAAAAGCTTTAATTTACAAGAAGAAAGTTGAAATTGTTGGACAGTTATAAATATAAAAATTCTAATACAAAAATGTTCTAAATGAACTAACACACTACAGTTTAAGGCAATACTAGACGTTAATGAACTGTAGTCTACACTGGCCACTAGGTGTCACTAGTAACACGCACCAGACTTGATTGCTTTATAAGTATTTATCTCACAGCAGGCACAATAATAACGTAATAATAACACGCCACTTCCTGTTCACACATCCGGAAATTAATTATGAATTAATCACATAATAATTGAAAACTTCATAATTTTGCCTGCCTCAATACATTGCCATGTGCAATGTCTGTTCTCCTCGTCTCCCGTCTCCAAACAGGCAGGAAGAGGTTAAATGATTAGATTTAACTTAGTAGATTGCAATATATTGTTTCATTGCACTTTTCTTAAAAGTAAAGTTAATACCTTGTCTCATTCTCATAGACCCACTCTTGTGTATCGTCTCGTCTCTTGAACTTGAAGTGTACTCTTGAAGTGTATCGTGACACCCCCATTAGAAAGTCATGAACAGGTTTTCTATGCTCTAACTACGAAAATATTCTGTTTCCTAATATTGACTCCTACGTATCACGGAACCAATTAACCGTGATAAACGAGGGGTTACTGTAATGTCAAAATATTATGAGAATACAGTCCTATTAGAAGAAAATTGACAAAGATTATATAAGAAGATAGTTTAAATATTTGAAAAATAAAAATAAAAACAACAGCACAAATCGAGGGGAGAAAACAGCAAAGACTGAAGTTCATACTAATAGTAGGCTTTTTCACTGTTGTGTTCAGTCATTTTTGTGAATGAAAATGGGGCAAGATCAGGCAAGCCGTGTTTGGGATTCTGCCTTCATGCACATTTCCGTCCCCATCACACGGTACCTCTTGGCGATACACAGCTGAACCCATTGTTCAGGTGTGAGCATTTTTTTAACCAGCAAATTAAATGTTGAATTATTTAGTCGAGATGAGCCAATCAGGTCGCTGCCTGGCTAACCTATTGGGAGGGAGCCAAGGAAATGACTTTGTAGCCACGCAGGAAGTGAGTCATCTCTGTTGCTAGGCTAAATATAGCTTGTGTGTTACTAGCAGGAGGCAGCTCTCGAGTAGTTACAAATGTTATCAATGGGTGTCTACAACGCACACACACAGAATGCAGTGGGGTGATTCCAGTGGCAGATGGATGTTCAGCTGAAGCCACTGGAGGCTGAAAGCTATTTGGGAAATGATGCTCATCATGACTGTGCCCGAGAACTGCAGTCTTCGCTTACAGAATCAGACCAGCGTCAATGCAGGCCAAACTCCATTTAGGACCAAAGGGAAAAGGAAGTCTCAGAATAATACAGCAGCCCCAGCGTCCCTTCAGGGTCAGCGTGCCCCAGAATAGAACATGCACAACCCCCACCCCCCGTCACTGACCTCCTCCAACCTGAGAAGGAGGAAATGATATCATTGTCTGCAGCCTTTGTTGTAGTCCGGGAGGTTGTGACGCACGCGTATGTGTTTCCTGCCCGCAAGGGGGGTGAAGACGATACAATGGACCCCCAGTTAGACTTTGGGCTGGAAAAATGTCTTTTACATGTCATTCATCAGGGTAGGACCTCATGAGTTCCAAAGAGGGGAAGGAAACAGGGGATGCGTTGAATAACATGTTGGTCGTCACCGAAATGACGCAAATGGGTATCACTTTTACATGTGAATTTGTACTTGTAACACTACATACAGTTTGTCAGGGGTGTCCAAAGTGTGGCCTGCAGCTTTTTTTTATTGGATGCTCACACATTGTCAAAATACAATTTTTAATAAGAAAACTTGGGGGGAAAAAAGCAAAAATACAAAAAAACAGCAGTAGAAGAAGAAGAAGAATAAAGTCTAAATATTAACAAGAAAAAGTTGTAATTCTATGAGCATAATATTATGAGGAAAAATAACTTCATTTTGGTAGCAAAGAGTTGAATTTTTTGATATTATATATTGATATTATGAAAAACAAACAAAACAATGAATAAAGTTGTAATTTTGGAAAAACATAAGTCACAATTTTACAACAATAACCTCTTAATATTATGAGGAAAAATAATGTCATTTTAGTAACAAATATACGGTAGTTGAAATCCTAAAGAGAAAATATGTTGGGGGGCGTTTGAAGCTGTAATATGAGAAACCAACAAAACAAAATAAAGTTGTCAATTTTGGAAATTTAGGCTGGGGGAAAAGTTGTAACATTACAGGACTGAAGTCGAAATATTATGGGAAAGTCAAAATATTACGTGAAGAAAATTTACAAAGATAATTTGAGAAGAAAGTTGAAATATTTGGACAATTTATAAAAAAAAAAAAAAATACTAATAAAGCTGACATGCATTTTTGTCTTGAAATATCGAGTATATAACTTCTTAGCATTACTAAATGTGTTGGTATGCAAACTATCCAAGTGGCCTTCGCATCCTTTCATTTTCAGTATCCGGCCCTCGGTGGAAAACGTTTGGACACCCCCTGCAGTATGTAATGATTTTTTTTTACCCCCCCTCTGTCTAAACAGAAAGATGAAGTGTACCTGAACCTGGTTCTGGACTACGTTCCAGAGACGGTCTACAGAGTGGCCAGACACTACAGCCGAGCCAAGCAGACTCTGCCCATGGTTTATGTCAAGGTACATGATGATTTGATACCAGTTCTGACTCAGTTTGTTGTAGGAATAAGAAGATATATACAGTACAGTAGATCCCCTCTATTCGTGGGGAGAACACCTGTGAATAGCAAATAAATGCAAGTAATTGAAACAGCCATAAAAATCTGTATTTTTGACACTCTAATAAAGCTTCAATTATGCTGCGGCATTGAGGCGCTACCGGTTTGGCATTGATGATCTCCTCTGATTTTGGATCAACATTTGCAATAAAAGTGATTGTTGTAATTATTACATTAGATTCAGCTCCAGAACCCTCCCCGTCTCTCCTGAATTGCCATTGTTCATTCACTTGCGAAGGAAGCCAACAAGCTAACTGCTCAATACACTATCCAGGTTTAAACCCTAAATATGCCTCACACACTTATTTAACTCATTTTAAATTATAATATGCATAGATATGTACCCACGACTGATATGATAACGAAAACTGATCCATCGAACAGATGGAATCTGAGTCACGGTCTAGCCTTTATGGGTGCTTCCGTAGACACACAGGGTGCTATGTATGTCATCCTGTTTGCTGTACTATTATGCTGTCCATTTTCTGTTTTATTATCACATATTTGTAAATTATTACCAACTCGGGGTGAATGTGGGGGAAAAAAAGCCCCTATTTTCTGAGGAAAAATAAAATCAATATTAAAAAAATAAATAAATAAAAACATTTTTTTTTTTTAAACCAAAAATCTACAAATATGCAGGGATCCGCTGTATACCATATGTCCTCATCTAGTGGCCGGGGTATGTTTATTTGCTAAACCACAGAAAGTACCAGGTATCTATGAAGATGTTTAATCGCGAGGAGTTTTTCTTTGTACAAGTGCATTTTTTGAGTAATAATTCTTCCACAATGCAATTTATTAATTCACATTTTAGATTTATTGTGATAAGTAGTGTATTCTATAATACGAAAGATTTGTAAGATTTGCCCAGGAAAAAGTCTTAGCTCCAAGGTCTAGCTTTGTACGTGCAAACCAACAAGTGGCGCCGGACATCTCCCCAAGCGAGTCAGAGCTTTTCTTCCTGTCATTAACGCACGCCAGTTATCTCGGGAGATTCACAGACTTGCCAGCATGTACACATTCTTTGTCCACGGCACGCATTTTGACCCATGAATATGCTCGTACGCTTCACTGCCCTCAGGTCCGCATTTTGTTGTGACATGCACAACAGTGCATGTCACTGTGACATGCACCTCTAAAATAATCCTCACGGTGCAGCGACGCTGACACTTCAGGCTGTGATTGGTCAGCCTTTAGTACATTATTTTTGTGTTCATGTGGTTCATGTGGCTCGTTCACCTCCACGATTGGATTGCTTACACATTGTCAGTTCAAAAAGATGATTTTCTTCCCGATAATTTCACAGTAGTCACGCAATCTAATGATAGCCAATGCAACAGCTGAAATAAATAGTACCTTTACTACAGTCATTGTTTAACTTAGTCTGATTAATGTGTGTGTTTCTGTCTGTAGTTGTACATGTACCAGCTCTTCAGAAGTCTGGCCTACATTCATTCGTTCGGTATCTGCCATCGGGACATCAAGCCTCAGAATTTGCTGCTGGATCCGGAAACGGCTGTGCTGAAACTGTGCGACTTTGGCAGGTGAGAGTGGCTCGTTTGTATACAGTACGCCTGTGGTCCTGGTTTTGACCACCACATTGAGTAGAACAACATTGGCACTGGGGATGTGTTTTGATTTTTTTTTTTATGTGCAGTGCTAAGCAGCTTGTCCGCGGAGAGCCAAACGTTTCCTACATCTGCTCTCGATACTATCGAGCCCCTGAGCTCATCTTTGGGGCCACTGACTACACCTCCAGCATAGGTAAGCTCCTATAACATCCCCATTCAAGATGAACATTATTGTACCTAATTCAAATGTTTGAACTGCCTTACCGACAGATGTGTGGTCAGCCGGCTGCGTGCTAGCAGAGCTGTTGCTAGGACAACCAATCTTCCCTGGCGACAGTGGAGTGGATCAGTTGGTTGAAATTATCAAGGTAATGAACTCCTGGCATATTTTACCGCTGAAGTGACTGGAATTAAAAAAAAATGGCAGGCCAGCCCAGCTGCCTTGTTCTCTTCGCTCACACTAATGCTTCACCCGTGCATTGCAGGTTCTGGGCACCCCGACCCGGGAGCAGATTCGTGAGATGAACCCCAACTACACCGAGTTCAAGTTCCCCCAGATTAAGGCGCATCCATGGACTAAGGTGAGTCAACAGGTACAGGAGCCCTTTTACTTCTCTTACATATCACATTGTGCATGTGTGTGTGTCATTATGCTTTTGTATTCTTTTTTTTGTTTTTTACCCCAAATTTGCAAAAATTGGACAACACAGCGTCACTTGCAGTATTGTCCCGAATATAAGACGATATTTTATCACTAGAAATGAGTCTGGTCGTCTTATATTTGGTGTGAAGAGCTTTATGTATGCAAACCACTAGACTGCCGCCACGCTCCACCCACAAAGGAAAGGACAAAACAAAAACATTGGACAAAAATTTGCACATATCTGTGGATAAATAAGGAGCTATATAGCCACCATATAATCTATGTGTTATGTGATTGAATTGCTTTGCAGCAACATAGTTGTTACTAAAAGTATGTAATGGTTTGGGATTTTGCTAAGCAAGCCTAATTTTTTTTTTTGTGTATGTATATATATATATATATATATACACACACTGCTCAAAAAAATTAGAGGAACACTTTGAAAACACATCAGATCTAAACTGGGGGAAAATGATGTTGAATATCTTTCCTGATAATAAGTGGGTGATGTATTAGTAACAAAATGATGCCACATCATTTGATAGAAATGAAAATGATCACCCTATAGAGGGGGGAAATCAAAGACACCCCAAAAATGAAAATGAAAAAATGATGCAACACACTGGTCCATTTAGCTAAAATGTCATTGTAGCAACTCAAAATGATTCTCAGTAGTTTGTGTGGCCCCCACGTGCTTGTATGCATGCCTGACAACATCGGGGCATGCTCCTAATGAGACTACGGATGGTGTCCTGGGGGATCTCCTCCCAGATCTGGACCAGGGCATCACTGCGGTACCTGGTCGCATGGAGGAGATTCCAGGAGACAGGTACTTACTCCAGGAGAGCTGGACAGGGCCGTAGAAGGTCCTTCAACCCTCAGCAGGATCGGTATCTGCTCCTTTGTGCAAGGAGGAACAGGATGAGCCCTGCCAGAGCCCTACAAAATGACCTCCAGCAGGCCACTGGTGTGAATGTTTCTGACCAAACAATCAGAAACAGGCTCCATGAGGGTGGCCAGAGGGTCCGACGTCCTGTAGTGGGCCCTGTGCTCACTGCCCAGCACCGTAGAGCTGGATTGGCATTTGCCATAGACCACCAGAATTGGCAACTACACCACTGGTGCCCTGTGCTCTTCACTGATGTTGCAAGTTCAACCTGAGCACATGCGACAGACGTGAAAGGGTCTGGAGATGCCGTGGAGAACGTTATGCTGCCTGCAACATCATTCAGCATGACCGGTTTGGTGGTGGGTCAGTGATGGTCTGGGGAGGCATATCCCTGGAAGGACGCACAGACCTCTACAGGTTAGATAACGGCACCCTGACTGCTATTAGGTACCGGGATGAAATCCTTGGACCCATTGTCAGAACCTACGCTGGTGCAGTGGGACCTGGGTTCCTCCTGGTCCACGACAATACCCAACCTCATGTGGCTAGTGTATGCAGGTAGTTCCTGGAGGATGAAGGAATTGATACCATTGACTGGCTCCCACGTTCACCTGACCTAAACCCAATAGAACACCTCTGGGACATTATGTTTAGGTCCATCCGGCACCGCCAGGTTGCTCCTCAGACTGTCCAGGAGCTCATGGATGCCCTGGTCCAGATCTGGGAGGTGATCCCCCAGACACACCATCCGTAGTCTCATTAGGAGCATGCCCCGACATTGTCAGGCATGCATACAAGCACGTGGGGGCTACACAAACTACTGAGAATCATTTTGAGTTGCTACAATGACATTTTGGCAAAATGGACCAGTATGCTGCATAATTTTTTCACTTTCATTTTTGGGATGTCTTTGATTTCCCCCCACTATAGGGTGATCATTTTCATTTCTATCAAATGATGTGGCATCATTTTGTTACTAATACATCACCCAATTATTATTCGGAAAGATATTCAAGATCATTTTTCCCCCAGTTTAGATCTGATGTGTTTTCCAAGTGTTCCTCTAATTTTTTTTAGCAGTATATACTATATGTATGTATTTATGTATGTATGTATGTATGTATGTACAGTGTGTGTGTGTGTGTGTGTGTGTGTGTGTGTGTGTGTATACACACTCCTGATCAAAATCTTCAGACTAGTTGAAAAATGGCTAGAATTGGCATTTTGCACATTTGGATCTTAATGAGGTTTTAAGTAGAGCTACAATATCCAAAAACAAGAAGCGGGGGTGAGACAAAAAGCATTTTGAAAAAGTAATTTATTGAAAACAACAATTAAACGAAAATAGGCTGTTTATCAGCTGATCAAAAGTTTAAGACCACAGGCTAGAAAATCAAAAATATGCTGAAAATTGTCATTTTCCGTCAGGCATTCACACTGTCATGCCCTCCTGATAGCTAAAGCTAAGAAGCTTGCTCTTTTTGACGTGGTCGGATTGTGTAGCTGCATAAGCAAGGCCTCTCGTAGCGCGGCATTGCTGCTGAGGTTGGGCACAGTAAATCAGTCATTCTACATTTTTTTTTAAAGATCCTGAACATCATGGAACAAAAAAGTAAAGTGGTAGACCCAATATCACACCTGCGCTGAGCCGCAGGATCCAATTGGCTGTCCATCAAGACACAGGGCGGTCTTACACCCACATTACGGCCCATCAGACGGCATCTGTGGGAAAAGGGTTTAAAAAACAAAGAACAAATTCAAAGCCACTGCAACGCCACAAAAGTGCCTGTTTAGACTTTGCCAGGGAGCATCAAACATGGGACATTGAAAGGTGGAAAAAAGTTTTATTCTCTGATGAGGAAAAACATGTAACCTTGATGTCCACTGGCATGACAAGGAGATCCCACCTGAGATGTTTTCTACCTGGCACAGTGGAGGGGGGTCCATCATGATCTGGGGTGCTTTTTCATTCAGTGGAACACCGGAGCTTCAGGTGGTGCGGGGTCGTCAAACGGCGGCCGTTTACATGCAGATGTTGCAGCGGGCATCCCTCATGACCAAGGGCCCTGGTCTGTGTGGTAACAGCTGGGTTCTTCACCAGAACGCTGCAGTTCACAATGCTCGCCTGACCAAGGACTTTTTTGTTATGGTTTGGAGAGTTTTTTGTTATTTTTTGAGCGATGGTTTTAAACCTTTGATCATCTAATAAACAGCCTATTTCAGTTTAATTGTTGTTTTTAACAAATTACTTTTTCAAAGTGCTTTTTGTCTCACTCCCTCTTCTCGCTTTTGCATATTGTAGCTCTACTTACACCCTCATTAAGATCCAAATGTGCAAAATGCCAAATGTAGCAATTTTTCAACTGGTCTTAAGATCAGGATTGTGTTGCATATACTGTAAAATGTTGTTGCCCTGCTTCCTTGTGTTGTCACACCATGCAGTGTTTGCGTCCACAAAGCAGAAAATATCTTGTTGTGTTTTGACGTTGTGTGATCAGTGTATAGACGTCTGTGTGTCCGGTGGGTGTGCAGGTGTTCCGGCCGCGTACGCCCCCCGAGGCCATCGCCCTGTGCTCTCGCCTGCTGGAATACACGCCCACTGCGCGCCTCACACCCCTCGAGGCCTGCGCGCACTCGTTCTTTGATGAACTGCGCGACCCTAACGTCAAGCTACCCAACGGGAGGGAGAAGCCCTCCCTTTTCAACTTCACCACCCAAGGTAGGCATACCACCTTTCTTCTTCACTTTAATACCATGATTAGCATTAGATCGTATATGTGCATATATATTTTACACAGCAGTTGTGTCAAATCTGACATATTGCTTGTAAAGTGCTCGAATTTGCCTTTTAAAAAAGGTGTATGAACGTTTGGTTGTAGCTTCCAGTGTTGTAAAAGTGCACTGCATTGTGTGACCATAGGATGTTATACTTTATACCAACAACAGTCATAATAAATACGTATATTGTTGAATTAACACATCTCTGATGGTATAGTATTCTATCATGTGGATATGGATGTCTTGTGGGACACATAGTGGACTCCCATGGCCATGTATTGGTGTAGCACATCTTTCAAAGACTGACGAGCCAAGGCATCAGGTATCAGCTACGCAGAAAGAGTTGTAAAACGGCAACTTGTATGTCCTCTCTCAGAGCTATCCAGTAATCCATCTTTGGCCTCCATACTCATCCCTGCCCATGCTCGCAGTCAGGCGGCCGCTTCTACCCCAACCAACGCCTCTGCCACCACAGGTACGAGCCAACCTACCATTCAGTACTACATGATTCAGTGCCCCTTTCTCTTTTGTTAGGTAGGATTTTTCCTTCATGACTTGCCACAAAGAAAGCATGATTATTTTTTTTTAATGACAGGAAGTGTACAATTTTCAATGTTTTAGAATGACACCAGCTGATGTTGTAAGGTGCTACATAGTGGCTAATGCAGTGCCCCACAGAAGGATTGGCACAGCGAGGCCAATTCCTTCTTTTTTTTTTTTTTTTTTTTTGCTTTAGACTGAAAAAACATTTGGGTTTGACGTCAAAAGACAAATATTAGACCAGAGAGCAACATTTCAGCTTTTATTTCCAGGTATTTACATTTGGATCAGATGCACAACCTAGAAGATGCCGTCTTCTAAGGACATTTTTATGAACTGGTTAATTTTTTTTTAGTTTTCTGTACTTTTTGGTCATAAATCAGCTCCAGGATCAAACTACTGCCATGATAAAACATTCATCAACTGTCATACAAGTGTTAAAATAAGTCAGCACTGGTAAATGAAAATTTAAAAACAATACAAAGAGTCAAGAACACACTGAATTCCCAAGGTGTAGTGCAAAGGTAGGCCATGCAAAGGTAGGCCATGCAAAGGTAGGCCATGCCTAGAGAATTACCTTTTGCCATGCAAGTGTAAAAAGAAGTTACCCTCTGTAAAAACAACATCAGCAAAAAGTAGTCTACCATAACTTTGATAACAAAGACCGCACCTCTATGGCGACACCGAGTCCACTTACCTCACGCAACTTCCTGTGTGTATTCTTTTCTTTTTCTCCTCTGCTCGTGTTCCGCTTCTCATCTCATGTTGAGTCTTTTGCAATAAGCTTTGCAAAAAGCGAAAGAAAAAGTAAAGCAGAATAATGTGCTGAGGTCGTCCGTGATGGCGGTTGAGGTATTTCATAATCTATGCACCTCACAGGTGTGGCATATCAAGATGCTGATTAGACAGCATGATTATTGCACAGGTGGGCCTTAAGTTGGCCACAATAAAAGGCCACTCAAAAATGTGGAGTTTAACTGTGTTGGAGGTGGTCCGGAGGTGTCTGAAAACCAGTCAGTACCTGCTGGGAGGACCATTTGCCTCAAATAGTGTATACATCGATGCAGAGCATCCCAAACATGCTCAATGGGTAACATGTCGGTAGAGTATGCTGGCCATGCAAGTACTGGGATGTTTTCAGCTGCCAGGAATTGTGTGCAGATCCTTGCAACATGGGGCCATGCAATTATCATGCAACATGAGGATGAATGACACAACAATGGGCCTCAGGCTCTCGTCACAGTAGCTCTGCATTCAAAATGCCATCAATACAGTAAAATGCACTTGTGTTGTGGATGGAGTGGCCCATTCTGGCAAGGGGGTTGTGGTATGAGCTGGCGCGTATTTCTTTATTGACGTCAAACACAGGTGCATTCTATTGTGTTGATAGCATGTTTGGGATGCTCTGCATCGGCTTATATGGTATTTGAAGCCAATGGGGGGGTCACAGCAGATACTGCCTGGTTTTTGACTAATAATAGACCATAGTGTACCACGAAATAGCGATCATTTATTAATTTATTTCTGAAAACCTGTGATATAGCGCGGGAGCGACAATGGAAGTGCGATATATTGCAAGGGACGACTGTATTCACATTTGAGTGACTGAAATCAGGGGATGTATGTATATTTTAAAATCAAATCGATTAATCAAATGCCAAAATAGTTGTCGATTAACTGGATAATCATTAATTGACCAATTAATTGATAATTGCTGCAGCTCTACTAAAATGATACTTGTTTTTGGAAAAAAGTTTTCGGGTGACATTAAGACTTCTTGTAACATTTTTTGCTCATATGTCACCTGTATCTGATTTTATTTATTTTTTCCTTTCATGACAGTGTGAACAGCACAATTCAGATTTTTTTTCAAATGCGACTCAGGCCTCATTCGGATGCGGATCTGAAATCCGATATGTATGTGATGCGACTGCAGTATGAACGGTCAGGTCGCATACATCCGATCTATGCGTCATCGAAAGGCGTGGTTTATCGTGCAAGACTTGGATAAAGGTACTTTTATTAAAATTACTTTTAAAAGGTGTTAGTGAAGCAGCTCTCGTGTCTCACCGGTCCTAACTCAGACATGGAGTCCACCCACCCGCACCTTGGAACAGACGTGGCAGCAAGTTGTCTCCAACTGCCGTAGCCAGAAGTCTTCATTCTTAATCTCCTACACGGAATCATTTGGTTGAGAAAATATTCAATCCCATTGCACAAAATCCATGAAATTGCCACAAACGCGTTGAGGAGAGCACGCTAGTAATGTGCGGATCGATACTGAAATATCGATACTTTGGTATAGCAGCTTTTCATGCTCTAAACTCGATTCTAATATCAAATACTGATACTTTTGATACTTCAAATATATGATTTTGTCCTTTGTTTTTTCTGATGTTTCATATTAGCTTGGCTTCATTGTAACTCACCCCACTAACCTCAGCATACCTACAGTACCTCAGGGTTTCACAGAAATCAATAAATTACTTTGATGTCTTGTATACTTTACGCTATGATTTGAAATACTTGTGATACTTGTAATGTGAACGAGCACATAAAAATGTGGATTTAAATTGGGCACCACACCCTGCAGTGTGACCGTAGCCCGTGATTGGTTTCTCGCAGTGTTGTGACTTCATCCTCGTAACAGCCTTTTTATCCTGCAAATGGTGATTTTCTCCCAATGATGACTCCATTCTTGTAACCTCTCAACTTAATTCTTGTAACGTTATGACTTAATTTTCTTAACATGATGGCGGTTTGAACAAACTCCCAGCAATTGCTGCTGATTATATAAGCTTTTCTTCTTCCTACTCCTTTACAAACATGTCCAATTCTGCAAATGTAACTTGTGAAGCTGGCCCAAAACTAGCCATTGCTATTTTGTGCTACTTCAGAGGCACTTGTTTCCTCAAAATTCTGGTCAAATTCCATCTCGTTCGCCCAACTTAGTTTTAAATGTTGATTCACTACCTCCCCCTTCTGTCCACAGACGGTAGCAGCACAGAGCGAGTCCCCAGCACCACCACAGCCTCAGCTTCCGCCTCCAACTCCACTTCCTGAGCTCCGCAGACCACCTCCGACACCCTCTCCTTCCCCACACAGCCCATGACCTCCCCCATTGTTGTCCCAGCCACGTGTAGGGTGGGGTGAGGTGAGCTCAGACCTGACCCGATCCTCCTCCCTGGCAGTAGGCCACAAAGCCCCAAACAAGCACCACACCCCCTTGAACCAGCGTGTCATCCAGCTGTCTTGAGTCGTCTCTCTTGGGGCCCTTTCAAAGGGTGGGCGGCACAGGGGAGCCAGAGGTGCGTGAAGATACAACTATGCTGTACGCACAATGCTCGCCTGCTAATGTGGTCAAGGTTGTATTAAACACATAAAAAAAACAAAGAAAAAGGGCGACCTGAGCCACCACTTTTGGGCGCCCAACCCCACCCACCACCCATTTTTACAGCATCCTAACCAGCCTTATTATTATTATTATTATTATTATTAGTATTATTAGTATTATTAGTTTCCTCCTATATAGTGCATGACCTGAGAATGGTTAGGATCATCTAGGGTGGGGGGGGCGTGGAAGAGGGGGAGCGCTCTCTCACCTTTGACCTGAAGGCATGAGGCTTGTACTCACTCACACACACACACACACACACAGATGCATGATGTATGTGCACAAGACGCCAGATGGGTTTATTTTTGTTTGTTTTTTGCCACCAGGGGTTGTTTTTAAAATGCTTCGCAAGCCATTTTACTCAACTTTGTTTTGTTTTGTTTTTTTTTTAAAAAAAAGAAAAAAAATGTGCTCCCCTGGGCTTTTTTGTTGTTGTTTATCTGTGTGCTTGTATAATATATACATAACGCATTACATCCACAGTTTCTATGTGACTTTTCCTTCTGTATAAAAGGTATATATAGATATATGTATATTAACTACCACGGTTCACAAGTCATTTATCGGTGAGTTCATATCCGTCAAGAGCCGCAGCAATATTTGCTGCCGCCTTTAAAAGACAATATAATTGGATAATGTATTGTTTTTTGTTTGTTGTTTTTTTTAATTTGCTGGAATGTGCTGAGATTCCAGCGCTCCTTTGTCGTCTTTATCGTGTCAGATGGGGGCGCTCTCTCCATCGAGTACTTCTTAACACTTTTAACCACTGAGTTGTTACCCCTAGTGACCTTCCGCACACACGTTTGGTACAGTCCGTCAAAGCGTCTTAGCAACGGACAGCGCTCACGACAACGACGACGACAAAAAAAAGAGAGAGGAAAAAAAAAGCTGAATTTGTATATACAGTATAAATGCTCCTCACCAAAATCCTGTTTGTTTTTTATGTTGTGTTCAAGGTATGTACATATGCAGACCCATGTACTGTTTATGAGCAAAAATGGAGGCAAAAAAAGCTAATAAACAGAATCAGGTTGTTGATGGATATTGTAGATGCTGAGGAGCTTTATCCAGCCATATGTTCAATCTTACCTGTACAGTACAGTAGTGTATTATTATTGGAAGCAGAACTAGTCATGTATAGTGTAACTATAGTTTGGAGTGCCTTTGCTTTCATACACCTTCGCCTTGTTTCCACATCACCCCCTCCCTCAAAAAGCGTGCCGTTCCCTTTGGTGCTGTTGAATGCCCCCGCCGACCCCACACACAGCGATTGCTCCCACCGCCTCTTTGTCATCGCACAATTAATTGTAACATACAGATAGTTCACTGACTGTTAATTGCAAGGAGAGTTTCCTGTTTATTTTAGCAGATCGCCTGTTATGTATTTGGACTGGTACTGCAGTCCTCACTTGGACCTCTAGGGGGAGTTGCTTGGCTGGCAGACTCCACATAATATGAAAGGCAGTGTGCAGTACTACCAAGGAGTGTCACGGTCACGCTGGTAAGAAGCAAACAATGTTGTGAGATTCAAGTGTTAGGATTCTGAGGAATTTCGAGGGAAAAATTGTTTATGAAGGAAAGAAAAAAAAAGTCATATTATGACAAAATGGGGGCGAGAAAAAAAGTGTAGTTTTACTACTACAGGGGCATCCAACGTGCAGCCGGGGCCAATTGCGGCCGCGGCACATTCTAAAAAGATAATTTAACAAGAAAACTAAAAAAAAAAAAAAAGGAAATATCAGCAGTAGTTTTACAAGAAAACTGCAAATATTACGAGAGAAAAAGGTAGTAATGTCACGAGAAAATGTTGGAATTTTAAGAGAATAACGTAATAATATGAGGAAAAATAACGTCATTTTAGTAGCATAAAGCTCAAATATTAAAGGAAAAAGACGTTATTTTTTTTTAAAGTTGTAAAATAAAAAAAATGAGTTGTAATGTTTGGAAAATTAGCTTGTTATGAGAATAAAGCACAAATATTCAGGAAGAAAAGTCGTATCATAACGAGAAAAATGAGTATAGAATATGCGAATAAATGATTCTCGTACGAGAAGAACATTTATGGAGATTTGGGGGGGGGGACAAAGACAGAAGTTCATAAAAATAATAAGCTTTTTCACGTGTACCACAAAGCTGAGATGCATTTGTCTTTCTTGAAATAAGTCTACGTTCGTAGTCGAGCTACTTGTGCTTCCAAAATATCAGTGGCCCCTGTGAATCCTTTCATTCTTCAGTATGTGGCCCCCCCGGAAAAAATGTGGACACCCCAGTTTTACGAGAGTAAAGTCGTAATCTTATGAGTATAATGAAGAAATTCAGAGGAATATAAAAGTTGTCACAATATGAGAATAAAAGTCAGCATGTAAAACAATATGTACCGAAAATGATCACGTTTACCAGTCATTTTATGAGCATAAAGAGGGAGAAATTCCGAAAACAAAGTGCGACATTACGGCTTTTTCTTTTATTTTTATGTTATTCTCGTAAGCATGAGTTTTGTTTTTTTTAATATCGACCCACCCCCACCCCGCCCCGCCACAAATACAACACCTGTTTCTCGTGAAATGTCGACTTTGTTCTCGCAACAGACTTAACAACTTCATTCGGTTTTTCGCAATATTATGACTTTTTCTTTTAAGCCCCTTTTCTTGTAACTTCATTATCGTAAAACGACGCATTTATTTGTCAAATATTTCGACTTTATTCTTCTACCCTGACGACTTTTTTTCGTTAGCATTACAATTGAAAACTTAACTTTTAACTTTAAAAAAAAGTTAGCGTTACGAACATTACCGTGTTTTTTGCAATATTACGACCTAAGTACTAAGTAGTACAAGTAGTATGACTTAATGCGTGTAATATCACCACTTCTCTTCTTTTTTCTCCTCAAATTATGAATTTTCTCGTCACATACGACTTCTCTCACCGTGACACCTGAATTGTCGTAACGTTACATTTTTTGGGTCATATTGTCGTAATAACGCCGCTTTCATTCCCGGGACATTAGGACTTTTTGGACAATGTCGCATATGACACAACTTCACTCTCTCAATATTACAACTTTATTCTCTTACTGCAACTTTATGCAAGCAACACTACGCCTTTATTCTTCCACTCGAACGACTTTTTCTTGTAGTATTGCGACTTTATTACTACTTATTTCTTTCTCCGCAATAGCAAAACTTTCCCACTATTCTCTTTCATCCTCGCGTAATTCTTGCAACATTACGACTTTTTTCTCATGTTATTACGACCTTGTTCTGTGATTTTTCGCTATTTGGCCTCCAAATTTGATACTTTATTCTCATTAGACGGCGTGTTGGGGCCACATTGGGGGGGGGAATAATAATCTCGAGAGATCTCGAGAATAAAGTCGGACATTTACAAGAAAAAAAGCCACAAGTTTACGATGATAAAGTTGTAAATTTACAAGAATAAAATTGTGACTTTACGAGAAAAAAAATGTGGAATTTCCGGGAATAAAGTGTTAATATTACGTATCATACGAGCCGCAGGGAAAAGAGAGCCTGGCTTTTATTTATAACGTGGCAGCAGCAAAACAGAGCAGTTTCTCACTTCCACCTTCCTTACCCCGCCCCCTCCACATGCCCAAGGCCAAAGGTCGCACAAGTCTCCCCTTTTCATAGCTGTCTCAGGCAATGCCTGTAACTTAAAGTTACGAGTTTTTTCTCGTAAACGGATGACTTTATTCTCTTTATATTACATGCTTTTTCTTGTAAATGTATAAAGTCGTACATTTCCGAATTTATTCTATTACTTTTAATACTTCGTCGTAACAGGCATTGCTGAGACAGCTATGAACGTGACCTTCGGCCTCGGGCAAAAGTAAAATTGAGGCTTTTTTTTTCTCTCGTAAATGTATGACTTCATTCTCGTAAATTCACGACATTTTTCTGTCGTAAACTTACGAATTTGCTTTTCGTAAATTTACGACTTTATTCTCGAAAATCCAATTTTTTATTTTTTATTTTTTTTTACGTGGCCCTGATACTCCGTCGTACGTTAGTTACACTTGTAACATTGCGTTGTACTGCTACGTATTGTCCCGAATACTCCTTGGTAGAGTAAGTGTCGGTTCTTGAGGGTAATGATGTATTCTGCCATTCTGCCATGTGTGGATCCAGTATGTTTTACGTGATATGCCCGCCATCTTGGGAGTGGGGTGGTGGTGTTTTTGTTACGGATTCAGTCGCACCTAAAGGGGTGGAGTCATGTAACGTCTCTCCTGCTTGCTGTAATTTTGCATCCATGAACGTGTTGCAACCCACCTGACCTTACCTGACCTTACCTTACCTGACCTACCACCCCCACTTCAATAAAAACACCAAAAAGGTTGCCAAAAAAAAAAAAAAAAAGACAACAAGCAAGTGGAGATGCTAGTGTTTTATGTTAGCATAGCACAATGTGCTAACCGGGGTTAAAGAAAAATCCTCAACAAAAAAAAAAAAACATCCCGTATAACAGTACTACTACTTGAATGACTCTGTTTGTGACTGAAATTTTTATTTTGTTTGTTTGTTTTTTCTTTTGTTCTGTGAAGGTATGCTAAATGTGCGCCTCTGTAAATATTCCCTCTGCGTGCTCTGAGGAATAGTTCCCTGGTACTGTAATTTGCATTAAATAAAGAGTAGGATAGCCTGGAAATGATCACTTTGGTTGCTTTTGTCTTTTTTTTGTAACAAATGAGTGTTCCTGAAGTATCCTGAAACATGATTGCATTATTATGTTGAAAGTGAATAAAAATATATGTAAAATTTAAAAGTAATATGAAACTGTCTTTTAAAAATAATAACAAAATAATAAACGACATATATATAATAAAATAAGTATTTGTTATTCTAAAAAGTAGTAGTTTAAATTAAGAATTAATTGAAGACACTTAATTTAAAATGTATTTTGTTACGTAATTTTAAAGATATAACATAAAAATTTATATTTTAAGTATTTATCCTAAAATTTAATTTGAACATTTTAATTAAATTACATGAATAATTCAAAATGTGTATATATATATTTTTTTATTAATATTAATTTTAAAAAAAATCTAAATTTAACATCTCAATTTTTTTTTTAAATGTTCTTTATATTTAATTCAAAACATAACATCAACTGGAGAAGCACTCAGAGGGCACAGACCCCCGCCAAGCGCCATAGTTCCCCCCCATGTTGTGATTCACACCAAAATAATAATCCTACATTATTTGCAGCAGTTTTTGATATTTTGTAGAACCTGTTGGAAACTTTTTATTTTTTTCAAAGTACTCTGACATTTTTGTTTTTGTGGGGTTTTATGCACAAATGCTGAAAATGGTCCTATGTCACAATGTTAAAGAATCCTTGAAAAAAAATCCTGGATCCAGACGGTGATCTGGATCACCCCAAAATGTAATCGGTTCTTCCGTATCCCATTTCCGACAATTCCTGAAACTTTCATCCTAATCCATTCTGAACTTTTCAAGTTATTTTGAAAACAAACAAACAGATAAACGCCCGCAAAAACACAACACAACACAACACTTGCGCTATGCTTGGCGGAGGTCATTAAATTGAAAAATAAAATATTATTTGTTGTTGAAAAATTGTTATAAAACTTATTTTTAAGCAAATTTTCGGAAAGAAACATAAGAAGATATTGATGAAATCAAGAGAGTAAATGCATTTTGTTCTGGAAGGCACTCACTCTATGCTGTATTTTAATAGGTGATAGTTTATCTGCTCAACACTATCAAGCAATTTTAACTACAGAAGTGGACGTTTACACTTGAAATGTATTGTATACTTTGGCCACTAGTAGTCACAGACGCAAAATAGTTTCTGTCTAGATCTGTTTTATTCTGATTTCATGGTTAAATTCCACACTGTAGTCGGACACCAGGGCTCGGTTACATTTCTGTGCTGAATATCTAAAATACCACATAATGTATTTTATTTTTTTGAAAGATTCAAGCTTAGTCATCATCCACAGCGGAACAACAGCACGTGGAAAGAAGATAAGGGGAAAAAAAAGACCGTCACACAGGAAGAAAGCTAAAGAGAAGATGCAACTTCTTCAGCCACTCGCCTGAGTCATGCCACCTGTCATTTGCTTCTCTTCAAAGGCACAAAATAAAGCTTAAGTTACTATTATTAATGTGTTACAGAGAGGTCAAAATATTAGAAACAGCTCTCAGTATAAAACCAAACACTTCTACTGCACCTAATAATAAATATGTTAAATATGTATGACTTCTCATCAGAAAGGCATCATTTTTTGATACAATTCTTGTGGTGGACGTCCTAGATAGTGCAGGTGTCTCTAATAAAGTGTCCTCTCAGGGGTTCTCAACCACTTAGCATTAGCTTGGACTGGAAAACCCAGTATGGCTTGTCCCTCCGCAATCCGTCCAGGAAACGCAATCGGTTCTACGCATGCACAAGATCTACGCCGCTTCCTCCTTTAGCACATTTTTACGACAGCGCTTCTGCGACGTCACGTGGCGTAGTAGTTATTCTTTTTTTAAAATGCATGAACATAAATGGTCGACAACCATACGTCAGTACAGTGCAGCCAACTCACTCCACAAGTTCCCTGAGGATTTCTGAATGATCCAATGTTGACCGAAATGACTGATGATGATAAATAGAGTCCACCTGTGTGTCTCAGTAGAAATGCACCTGCTCTGGGGAAGTCTCAGAGGTCTGTTTGAAGCACAAACGGCATCACGAAGATGAAGGCACACACCAGGCAGGTCCGACTGTTGTGTTGTGGAGAGTTTAAAGCAGGATTAGGATATAAAAAGGCTTTAAACATCTCCCGGAGCACCGTTCAAGCCATCATATTGAAATGGAAAGCGCATCAGACCACTGCAAACCTACAAAGACCCGGCCGTCCCTCTAAACTCTCAGCCCAAACAAGGAGAGCACTGATCAGAGATGAAGCCAAGAGGCCCGCGATCACGCTGGATTGCCTGCAGAGATCCACAGCTGAGGTGGGGGGAGTCTGTCCGTAGGACAACTATTTGTCGCACACTGCACAGATGTGGAACAGTGTCAAGAAGAAAGCCGTTTCTCAAAGAAATCCATAAAAAGTCCCGTTTGAAGTTTGCCATAAGCCACCTGGGAGACACGCCAAACATGTGGAAGAAGGTGCTGTGGTCAAATGAAACCCAAATTGAACTTTCTGGGCAAGATGCAAAACGTTATTATTATATGTAATACGTTATTACATGTTGCTGCCATAAACTAGATCAACGAATGGCGTACATTACAAATGACTTAACATGTGACTGCCAACAGGATGGACAAGAGCCAAATCACATTTCATATTTGACAATGAAACTCCAACAACTGGGTGTTTTACACGGTTTTTTTTTCTAAATTTAGGATCAGACGTTCCATGTGTTTTAATTTCATTGCGTTCACAATTCGATGCATCGGTCATCGTTACGATTAAATGTAATTGGCCCGAACTACGTAAATTGAAGAGGGGCTGAACATTTTTGTGCACAGAATGTCATTGGCCATTGTGCCACAGCAGGTGGGTTGAAGTTTTTTTATTGGTTCGAGTGGAGTGCCAATCAAAAGTTCACAGTTCAAAGACCATCAGGTCGCGTTAAGTGGCTAATGCGTCCATGCTAACCAAATTTACGATAGTGTCTTGATGGCTGTAAGTCTGTTGTTCACTGGATCATTATCAATGCCAACATAACAGCAACTTATTTGTTGTTATGCATCTGGAATACTGTGAGGCTTCGAAGGTGAGTTTCAGTCATGTTTTTGTTCGCGACTAGTCTAACAGTTGTGTTCATGGATCCTGCAGTTACAGTTGTATCCTGGAATGGCGGATACCACTGATCAAAATGTTAAGACCAGTTGAGAAATTGCAAGAACTTACATTTTGCACTGTTGGATCTTAAGGAGGTTCTCCGTAGAGCTTCTAAATGCAAAAAAAAGAAATGGGGTTGACACAAAAATGTTTCGAGTAAGCAGTTTATTGCAAACAATGAAAGTGACATGGTTGTTCATCAATTTATAGCACAGCCTGGAAGCCCATTTCGTTGTAGAAGTCATATGACATCAGTCAGCTGACATTAAGCGCCCCTCCTGATTCGCTTGTGCTCCCCAGCAGCAAAGATTAAGGGGTGAACAGAAGCTCCACACAAGAGATGCAACTTTCATCATTATTCTTCTGCTTACGGATAAACTAACTCAGCGGTAAGATGCCTATATCGTAACAAAAGTTATCCGTTCATTTGTAGCGGCTAGTTATGGAGAAAAAAGTGAATTTGATGGCTTTGCTTCACGTTCCTGAACTCTGCTATGGAAATGTGTTTTTTTTACACTTTTGCCTATTAAATATTATTTGATGATTAAGTGGAAAATGTGCCCATTGCTGAAACCTTGAAATATGTTGCCTTGATTTCAGCTGCATTATCTTTTGCATAATCATTTTCATTTCTCGTATATCTGCAATGTTTGCTAGCAAATGCTAACTGGACGTAATACATGAACTGCGAGAGAAGGATATGAAGCATAAAAACGTCTTCTTCAACGCCACAAAACAGCTCGTTTGGAATTTGCGCGAGAGCACCAAACACGGGACATTGAAAGGTGAAAGAAAGTTTTATTCCCTGATGAGAAAAACTGTAACCTTGACAGTCCTGATGGGTTCCAACGTTACTGGCATGACAAGGAGATCCCACCCAAGATGTTTTCCACACGGCACAGTGGAGGGAGCACCATCATGATCTGGGGTGCTTTTTTGTTCAATGGAACAATGGAGCTTCAGGTTGTGCAGGGGCGTCAAACGGCACATGGGTATGTGGAGATGTTGCAGGGGGCATCCCTCATGACTGAAGGCCCTCGTCTGTGTGGTAAAGACTGGCTTTTTCAACAGGACAACACTGCAGTTCACAACGCCCGCCTGACAAAGGACTTCTTCCAGAGGAAGAACGTCACTCTTTAGGGCCATCCTGCGTGTTTTCGTAAACGAAATCCAATTGACAACATTTGGGGATGGATGGCAAGGCAAGTTTTACAAAAATGGACATCAGTCCAGACAGTGGATGTCCTCCATGAAGACATCTTCACCACCTGGAGCAACATTCCCACTAGCCTCCTGGAAACACTGGCATCAAGAATGCCCAAATATATTTTTCAGGTGATTATCAAGAATGGTGCAGCTACTCATTACTGAGTCCTTTTTTGAACTCATTTTCAACTGGTCTTAAAATTTTGATCAGGAGTGTATGTCGATCAAATCTCTGCTAAATAAGCTCTCCGATGACGTATAACACGCATTGGTGCGCAAATGGGGGGACGGTGTAAAACCCCGGTTTCGTCATGAGAAGAGTAGGAACTGCAAGAAGCTAATAACCGCCGGCCATAGAGAGGGATTAGAGTTTAAGGTATACGCTATTTGGACATGTCCTCGCTCTGATCCAGGTTGAGCATCTGGTCCAGGGCTTTCTGGGCCGCCACTTCAGAGGGGCGGATCACCTGCGGTGTCCCCATAGTGCTCGACTGGATCTGCGGCTCCGGCATCCCCTCCACGATGCTGCGGACCGCCAACAGGTGTCTGCGCTGCCTCTCGTGCACTGGGAACAAACAGGAATGACAAGGTTGTGTATATATATATATATTTTTTTGCATGCAGTCAAACAAGTGGGAACTCGATTGGGAATCAGACCAACCGATGTGTAACTGAAGGTAGGTTTGCTTTTTCTTTGTGTCGTTTTGCAACATTTCCAAAAGAAGACATGAGAATACACGTCCACTGTTCCTCCTGCGTCAGCATACGCATCTTCCCTTATTAGCAATTAGCTCATTAGCTTTGTTTTACACTTGCAAGACTGTAAAAATGTTCAAAAGTAAGCTATGTGACGAAACTTACTTACTTTAGTTCCTTTTTTTTTTGTAAAATTACAACTGGAATGAAAACATCTTCATTCTCGAAATGTTATTAAAAACAGCTCTAATATTACCACTTTCTAACTTTTTTTTTTATTAAACATTCTTTAATAATGTAATATTTGATTTTTTTTTTGTGGAAGAATACTTTTATTCTCTAACATTACAACTTTTTTCTTGCAATATTGTAAATTATTTCATAACATAACTTCTCTTACCAGTATAACTTAATTCATGTAAAGATAAAAAACCCTGCAATATTCAGACTTTTTAAGAAAAAAAAACCTTATATTTTGTAATATAACAATTTTTTTCATGTAATGGTACTTTATTCTCTTACATTACTTTTTTTTTTTGAAATATTACAGCTTTTTTCATAACATTTGACTTTTACCAGGGTAACTTAATTCCCGTGATATTAAAAAAAATAAAAATAAAAAATAAATCTGCAATATTGTGATTTTTATTTTTTTTTATTTTTTTAAATCCTTCTCTTACCAGGACAACATACTTCCTGTGATGTTAAAAAAAAATCTGCAATATTTGGACCTTTTGATAATAATAATAATAATAAATCCTTCTCTTGCCAGGACAACTTAATTCTCTAAATGTAAAAAAAAATAATAATAATAAATAAATCCAATATTACGACTTACAAAATTGAAATGCAATATTCAAACTTTTTTTAGAAGTAAAAAAATACTTTATTAATGTAATATTAGCATGTTTTGTGTAAGTATATAGCTTTAGTCTTACATTACAACTTTTTTCTTGTACTATTACAACTTATTTTATAACATAACTTCTCTTATCAGTGCAATTTAACTCCTGTGATGTAAAAATGTATATATTCTTTATTCTTGTAATATTATGACTTTTTTGTAATATTTACAACATTTTTTTACATGTGGTTTCTTTTACCAGGACAACTTAATTACTGCAATATTACCAGCGTTGGCTTATGATGAGATCTTATGTACTTTTGCAAAACACACTAAAATTGAATGCAATCGAAACTAAACTGCGTCCTAAACGTCTTGTTGGCTAACGCGGTGGTGGGTGGACAACTGTGACGGGATCTACCGCTTACAGCTCTGATGCTGCTATTTTGTAAGATGTCTGGGTGAGGGGGGGGAGGAATTCCTAACCTCTCTGCCTGACGTTGATCTTCTCCACTTCTGGGATAAGGAAGTTGTACACCAATTCTGACACGATCTCCTCTGACTGAAGGTTGTTGCGGCTGCTTGCACAAAATAAAAGCAAAAAAAGCATGAGTATGGTGTCCTAAAAAGATACGTTGGCGTGATTCATCACCTCTCCTCGATGGCGTAAGCGATATCGTTGACCTCCTTGGCCACCCTGCGGATCTCCTCTCGAGCCTGCTGGTCTGCTGTTATCTCCATGGTCTCCAAGATGACGTCCTCAAAGTACAAGTCCACTGTTTCCTGGTGGACCTGCACCACCTGAAACGTACACAACACACGCTTTTGATAAGCCATCTTTCTGCGGACCACTTGGACCAACGTACTTGTTTGAAGATCTCATCGTCCTCCTTGCGTTGGCGCTCCTCGACCTGCCTCCTCCCACTCTCCTCTGCCTCCCTGCGCAGACGCTCCCTCTCGGCCAACAGGGTGAATGCGTGGATGCGGCGCTCCTCCTGGAGACGAATCAGCTCCTTGGACAAGGTGTCGAAGACGTACTCCAGCTCGCCGCCCACAGCTGCGGCATGAATAGCTTCCTCACGTGACCTCTGCCAGGAAAGGTAGCGACAGCTTAGGTACACTATATGCACTAAAGCATCCATTCTCAAACTGGTCATTTTAGCAAAAGTTCATAAAGGTAAGCTTTGGTGATTTTCATGTGGAAGAACTTCTTCCAGCAGTTTCTTTTTTCATCCCACGGGCATGACTTTTGGACCAACCAAGTGACTGCGGTGAGTCTAGCTCCACCCTTTTGGTACCCTACCACTGCGGATGGAACCCACCACGGGATGTCAAAAAAATGGTACGATAGGGATCATTTCTTTCGGTTTGATATTTCACTCAATCACCATGTGCACCTTCCCCTTGAAGAAATAAGCACAAAATCTCAAACTCCCCCTCTTCTTCACCAGGTTGCTGTAATTGTCCTTTGCTATGACATTTGATTCATACAGTAGATGGTCCTTATGGCCTACACAGCAGACATGGCATCTGTAAAGCTGCTGGCTAAAATGATACATATTAAACTCTCTAAATGGATTTGATTGTAATACACATTTGTAATACATATTTACATACTATAGATATTAGTTTGTGTAAATAGAAGCGGTATAGAAAATGGATAGATGGATATTTTGTAAAAAAAAAAAAAAAAAGTATTCTATTGTTTCATAAGTGGATTTATATGCAGTAATCCCTCATTTATTGCGGTTAATTAGTTCCAGACCCGACTGTGATACGTGAATTTTTGTGAAGTAGGATTCCTATTTATAGATTGAACATTTCATAGTTGGAGCACAGAAAACCTGTTTACAACCTTCTAAAAACAGTTTTTAACATTAGAGCCCTCGAGACATGAAATAACACCCCTATAGTCACCTTTACACTCGTATTACCCAATATAGTAGACATAATAAGAGAAAATAGGCTGTCTGAGACATAAATAGGACCGTTTCGGTGCTTGAGGAGCTGAGTGGTGGGCTGACAGGAAGTTATCCTGTGTTACGCCCACAACAGTAGCCCATGTTAATAATTTGAAGATTTTTATTTGGGATTAATGTGCCTGTTGTGAGATAATTCAAGCCTGTTGTTCCGGCGATCGAGTCAGGTGCTTGTGTGTCTGAACGTTACTGACACCTAGTGACCAGTGTAGAATACTACATGTCATCAGTGTTTTTTGATGCGTCTTCTGAATGCCTTATAATGCTAATTTTGTTCATTTAGCCATTTTTATGCTCGCAAATGCTTACTGCAAAATGCAAAAAATATGTATGCATATTGTTTGACCGATAATGGGCCGCATTCAACCGCAAAATAGCATGATTTATTCATGAATATAGTTAGAAAAACCGTGATAAGAGTGTAGCCGCAAACATGTAAGCGCGACGTGGCGAGGGATTGCTGTATTTCCCTTTTTTTGCTATTTCTGTGCTTTTGAAAACGTGATTTCGGTTGTCTTTGAAAAAGAGGGGCCATCTTATATTGGCTGTCTTATTCAGGTGAATACATTCAAAGCCTTGCTGTGACGAGGAAGTACCCACATAAACAAATGTTGTTTCACCTCGAGTTGCAGTGTGTCTCTCTTCTCTTTGAGGGCCATGACATGTTCTTTGTCGGCCTCCTGCAGCCGTTGTTCCTTCGCTCTCAGGGCGTGGGTGGTCCTCAGTTCCTTGATGAGGTCCAGGTGGTTCTCTTTGCTGTTAAATATCTGCACCGACACACAACCGTTAAAGAACTGACGTGCCGTGACTGTGTGAGAGATGTACAGACCTCAGTTTGGATGCTTCTTCCTCTCAGTAGTTTCTGCAGCTGGATGACTGCTAGCTCCTTCTCCTCCTCGCCCTGTAGAGCAACAAGGGAATGAATGAGGATGACGTTGACAGCAAACATGCAGAGGTGTGTCAGATAAGTGAACTGACCTCTGGGGGCTCCTCCACGGTGGGAGTGACAGGACGAGGGGCAGGTTTTTCCTTCTTGACGAGAAATTTAGCAAGCTCGTCCTTCAGGTCCTACAGAACCAGAATGATAGTCTATGAGCATATGGAGGTTTCACCCAACGTACGTGTCTCTCTAATACCTTGTACTTGTGCAACAGCAAGCTTCTTCTGCTCTCAGGGGGCTTGATTACAACCTTGCTCGTGTTGACTTTGGTTTTAGTGTACATTTTTTGCTGCTTGAGGAGAAGGTCAAGGGGTCTGTGCACTTGATTTAACAAGCCTGGGAAAAAAACAAATAACAAGTTGAAACCATTTTGTCCTTGGATCATAACAAAGCTTACACATCACATTTGATCAAACATTCTTAACCTTTTCTTTCCCGATTTCACTGATGTTGATGTTCATTTTCATTGGGTCGTACCAAAGACACATGCCAAATTCAATCGTAAATTGTTTTTGAGGCTTGTGTGCATCATGGATTCAGATTGTGGATCCGGTTTAAAAGTTGACCCAGTTGTTATTGGATCATAACAAAATGTACCACATTTAACAACATTTAAAAAATTCATCTTTGGATCCTACCACATCGTCAAAACAGCACATTTCCTTTAAATTGGCTAACTTTTTTTAATTAAAACATTTAGCAAATTCCGATTGTGGATGGAAATCAAAAGTAAATAACAAAGCTAGTTACCACACTGGACGGAAATCCATTCACAGATTTTTGTGATGCCCATGTTATAAAATATCTCATTTCAAAATAATGTAATTCCTCCCTGCGTCCAACCAAATTTCAACAAAATGTGTTAAATTTTTGAGTTATGTTCACATTGCAAAATTATGACGACTCTAATCCGAATCCTAAAACTTAAGCAACTTGTTCTTGGATCATAACAAGCCTAGTTACGAAGTGGATATGGAGTGGTACAAATATGATACATCACCTTGTGGCTTGTAAATATGATATGGAGTGGTGCAAATATGATACAAGGTGATGGCTTGTAAATATGATACATGACTTGTAAACATGATATGGAGTGGTGCAAATATGATACATGGTAATGACTTATAATCATGATATAGGGTGGTGCAAATATGATGACACATGACTTGTAAAGATGATGTCGAGTGGTGCAAATATGATACATGACTTGTAACATGATATAGAGTGGTGCAAATATGATGATACATGAGTTGTAAATATGATATGGAGTGGTGCAAATATGATACATGGTAATGACTTGTAAATACAATATGGAGTGGTACAAATGATACATCGTAATGACTTGTAAATACGATATGGAGTGGTACAAATATGATACACGGTGATGACTTGTAAAATATAATATGGAGTGGTGCAAATATGATGATACATGATACAAGACTTGCAAATATGACGATACATGACTGGTAAATACGGTCTGTCTTCTTGTAACCTTCCTGTAATTGCTGATGTCCATCTTCAGGCCATGTTTTAACCTTCTATGTTAGTATGGGGGCACTTTTCCTGAGACACGAGGACTATAGCAGCAAGGACAAATGGTCAGACGGTCTTTTGGTCTTTTCTGGCATCATCTATGGTGTGGTCTGCTGGGGGAGCAGCATCACAGCAGATGACAGGAAGAGGCTGGACAAGCTAATTAAGACGGCCAGCTCTGTCCTGTCCTGGGATGCCCTCTAGAACAGGTGGAGGAGGTGGGCAAGAGAAGGATAACAGCCAAGCTGTCCTCCATGATGGACAAAGACTCCCACCCCGCTCCAACACACACTCACTGCACCAAGGAACAGCATTAGTGACAGGATGAAACATGCAAAGTGTGTGCAGGAGAGATATCGCAGGTCTTTCCTTCCTGTAGCTATCAGACTCTGTAACAAAAACGGCTCCAATAACCGTGCAATTAACCCTGCAATAAACAAGTGAAATAACCGAGAAAAACTGTAAACCTGTGACTTGGTCAACATGTATATAGTGTATATAACGAAGAGGAAGAAGAATGCTAGCGACAAACTATGTGACTGATCAAATTAATTGAAGACATTGATGCTTAAAACAGAAATGAATGAAACAGTCTCACCTCCATAAGTCTCCAGCGGTTTGAAGTCATAACTTAGGGTTTTCTTGACGTTGTCCCCGCAGGCTCGCGATGCACTGGTCAAAGACGTGTGAACGTTGTAGTCTTTACAGGTGCCAAGCTCCTTGATAACCTCCTCCATGTTCCTCCTCTTGGCCTCCAGCTTCCGCATCGCTGCACACATGACAGTAGCAGTAGCTTTTAGCGCCGATTATCTGTGCAAACCAGAGCAGCATCATGTCTTACTAAAAGCCTAGCCTTACATCTCGTGTGGGCCTTGTCGACTTTGTGAAGCTTGGTCTCCTTCTCTTTGAGGAGTTTAGAGTAGATGTTGTTGAGTCTCTGTGTGGTGAAGGCCACCTGGGCGGTGGCCCTCTGCTGCAACATCTCCCCCAGCACAAACAGACGAGCGTCCTGCAACCTGCAGACACAAAACGGTGTTTTTAAAAATGACACAGGAAAACATCAATAAACAGCCTCGACTATTGCTGTAATAGTAATAATAAAAAAATTCTAAAATATGAAAAAATAAAGCAATGAAATATATAAAAACATACAAAATAAAATAAGACAATAAAATAATAAATGCCCTTAAAGACTGAACTATTGCTGCCCTAATAACAATAAATGGTTAAAATACTAATATATAAAATATACAGAATTCATACTCATAGCTAAACCGTTTCATTGAAAAAAGAACCTAAATATTTCGATCAATAAGTGAACAGCAACATAATTATTAATTAACATCACAAAAGACAAAAGAACTGCTGCCCTGATAAATACTTTTTTAAGACACTTAAAAATTAAACTAAACAGACCTTACAGGCTGTGCTACTGTCACCCAAATAATAATATATATAATATATATAAAATATATATATATAATATATATAAAAGATGCAGAACTAACACTAATAGCTAGAACCATTCAATGGGAAAAAAAAATAATTAAATCATTCAATAAATGAACATAAAGTCCTCACGGTCAAGAAAACATCTGCTCTGATAACAGTAAAACACATTTTTAAAAATCTAATGAATGAAAAATAAACGAATAAAAGACCATACAGATTGAGTTATTGTCAACCTAATAATAATTAGCAATTCATAATCAAATCCAATAAATAAAAACTGAATATTGTCTTTAAGTTATTGAGACTGTTCTTGTGTAGGCTCTTTTAAGATTCTTCTGGTGTATACAAGTATGTTCAATCCCATAAATGGATAGGTAAATAAATGCATTTACTTCTGGATTTTCCCTTCTCTAAAAGCCCACTCTCTGGCTTCCATTTCCTCCATCATACGCCTCCTTTTACGCAGCTGATCGAAGTCCTGAAGCGCGGGAAGAGCCGCCTCATAGACCCGCCTAGAACGCGCTCGCTCGATCATTTCCACTTCTTCTATACTTGCCGGCAGACCCCGCTCTGATGGAAAAGAGGAAGTGATTATAGCAGGACAGAACACAATAGGATATGTGATGGACCAACACCGCATACCCACATACCCCAGGTGAAAGACGCCAACGTCAGCAGCTCTGAAGGGGAGGTGCCAGACCGTATCAAATACTCAGGGGTGTAGGGGTCCGTCTGTGCTTCATTCTCCCTGTAGTCTGTCTGGACCGCCACTGTGAAGTGGGTGGGGAGCTCCTCAGTATGAAATCTACCTCTAGCTTCAAACTCTTCTCTGAGGGGGAGAACAAAAAACAGCAAGACAGGGTGACACCACAGGAAAAATGGATGCTAAAAAGGAGCACAGGCCAGCCGGACTTACTGATCACGATTCATATCCAAGGGAATCTGTTGCACATATGGAAGAGGCCTAAAGCAAACACAATGGAGGCAAAAGTCAAAATCTAAATCCAGTTTAAGTGTACATTGGACCTTCACCGGTCACTCCATTAGGTACACCTGCACTATTAATGATAATCTTTTCAGAGAGATCATAATTTAACAATGTGTTTGTTTATGTATTTACTATCCTTATTTCGCAGTTTAACTATTTCTATTATTATTTCCCTTGATGTAATGTATTTACTACTGTTTGTGTTCATTTTAGTATTTTCTTGGTTTGTGGATCTTTTTATACTGTCAGAAAGGTAATAATTTAAAAATATGTTTATGTATTTTTATTATATTTACTACTAACAATTTTTTTTCAGTTTTAACTTTTTTCATTATTTCTCTTAAACTTAAGACTTAGTACTATCAAATTAGTTGTTTTTTTTAATTGTATTGAATGGTATCAATTTATGTCTTAATTTTACATTTTTTTCCCCATTATTTCTCTTATTTTTGTGGTTTTTACTTTACGCCTGTAGAGTAATACCTCAGAGAAGCATTAATTTAACATTGTGATATGTATTTAAGTCATTATTATTGTTTATTTTATGAATGTAACAATATGGTTTTGCATTTCTATGTATAATATCCATTCATTTACTAACTTCCTTATTTCATTACTTATTTCATTTGTTTCAGTTTTAAATATTTCTTTTCTATTTTTTATTTACTATTATTCATTATTTATGCATTTCAAACTACATTATTTCTTCTGTTTTATTTTTTTTTAAACACTGTTATTAACAGAGTAACTAATTAATAACAGAGTTATTAATTAGTTACACTATGTTTATTATTGTGTTTGGAGTATAGTGGTGTTGAGTATTATCTTTGTGAAGGCCAAATTTTTGATACGGCTCTTTTTATATATATATATATATATATATATATATATATATATATATATATATATGTGTGTGTGTGTGTGTTGGCTCACATTAGAGTGTGCAGATGTACCTAATGTTGTGTTACATTGTTACTGACAGCTTCAGCGAGGCAAACCTTTTAAAGTATTTCCAGCGATCAGCTCCAGTCAACTGGCACACCTCCCTTTTCATCAAGGGCTGAACGTTTGGGATCACCCTGTCAGAAACGATAATAATGACAAGCAACACTGTTTTAATAGCATTCATTTACAATGCAATCAGTCTATGAGTGTGTGTTACCCTGCCAGTTGCTGGAGGGCCTGCTGGCGTTGTTCTGTGTGGCCACGCCAGCGACGGTCGACAGATGCCGGCAACGGGTCACCGGTCGGTTCCAGTCGGAAAGTGACCCTCTCGTTGCTGAAGATGGTATCAAACTCTGGTAATTTTTTCTGGAGATATCATGTGATTATTTTAATATGTTTAATATTGTAGTTTGCATATTGACGGGTGTTCTGTAATATTTGGCCTCTCTCATCACAGTATGATTTTCCACCACTGCGCTCTACAAATAACAATAAACAACAGTGCAGGGGGTACCTATAGGTACCCATCTTTAGATCAGCATTATAATGATGTGGCAGGTGAGTGTATTTAACAATATACTTACAACTCGTTGCTTAAAACTCTTAAAACTGGATCTGGCATGGTCGACCTCTGATGACACAATGTAAACTGGTTCTGTGCGGCACAACAGTGATATTAATCAACAACCTTGCCAACTTTAATACATTAGCATGTTTCAATATGCTAGCTAGGCAAACATGATTTACCATACAAGTAGTCATATTCTCGCTCCCGTTTGATAATTTTCGTCTCCTTCTCCTTGGGGATGGTGCGCGTGACGGAAGTTGTCATTTTAAGGTCACCCAAAAATCAGCTATTAACAAAACAAAAGTGTTTTGGCTCCCAAACGGTGATCTCAGTTTGAAAGTAGCTCACTTAGTTGTTCACACTTGACATTTGCACGAACTCTATGACGCCACCCGTGTCGTCACACGGCCCAGCGAAATGTCGTCTATTTGGCCGACTTACTTGCAGATAATTTACGAAAAACATGCTGTGTATGTGCTACAGTGTTATGTTTTAGATATGCGCTGCTTTATTGTGTAAACGGTCATTTGTGGCAATATCAAATTGAAGTTTTGTGATGACGCAAGGCATTCTGGGATAGCGAGCAACAGCTCATCTTCGATAGTAAAGCGCAGCGGTGTGTAACCATGGAAACCGTAAACAAAAGAAACGAATGGGATTAACTTTATATTTTCTGCTCCAGTCTACTGTAGTTTGAAGATTTTACTCTTAAAGTGACGTGAAACATTTCATGCGACCTATACGTAGTTGTAAACGTGCGCTGAAGGCGTTTCATTGTGGAAAATGTCAAAAATGAAGGTCAACTACAACTCCCAAAGTACCTTTAGGTAAAAGCCAACCAATCACACCGAAGCCGGAAGTTTAAGCTTCAGCAAAGCGAGTTAAGGCCGTCAAAATTTGAGTGGTTATCGCTCAAAACACATTTGGTTGCCATGTTGTTGATTTTGACACTAACCGAATGAGGGATGGCGTGTAACCACGGTGACCAGCAAAGGTTGCAGACTTTTCACCTACACTGTAACGCTAAAGCCTTTTTTAGTTCTATTTTTTTAAGTGTGTAGTCTCCCTAATTATGTCTCAGGTGGGTGTAATCCCGGTGTAGCTGAGGCTTGTATGAAGCAATTTGTTTTGACATTCAGGTTTTCACTTAATAATGTGAGACACAGTAAACTAGAAATGAAATGCATACTCTACTCAAATACACTTAACTTTATTATCATCATTATTATTATTTTAGTTTTGATTCAAAATGTCAGTTGTGGATACATGCCAACATTTTGAAACGTTTTGAAAAAACTAAAACAAGCAGTGATTCTGTTTGGGTTGAAGTAAGCTCTGAAAACACGTGTTACAAACATAAGTAGGCCTTGGCCATTTTCATTTTGTAAAAGTAGCTCTCAGAAGAAAAAGGTTTGGATCTGCTGTAAACTTAAAAAAATGAACGCCATCAATGTTTTCTCCATTCCACTGTAGTTGAAACACTGTACAGCGTACATTTGTTCTTGTTTTTCACTACAAGAACTGCTGTCATGATAAGAAACGTCAAAGATGGAGGTCAACTTCAAATCCCAAGCTGCATTTCGGTAAACACCAACCAATCACACCGAAGCAGGAAGTACCACGCTTCTTCAAAGTAAGTCAAAATGTTTGTTTGTTGCGAAATATTGTAACAGTTGTCCCAATGGTGTTTTAATATACTGCATGTAACGGCGACTCGTGGATTAATTCATAATTGTTTCACATTGGCTTTTGTTGTTACTTTCATAATAATTTCCTGACCCATAAACATAGTTTGATTGATGACACACACTGGAAAATAAATACATAGGAAAATAAATGCATAACCGAGGAATACAGAAGTGTAACAGCGTTATCTCGCAAAACAGCCTGTGGTTACCCTGTTGTTGATGTTGACACCAAGCAGAAACCAGTGTTATCAAAGTACAACACAAGTGCACACTCCATTCATAAAACGGCATTGTTGCATGGTGATTATGCATTATTTCCCTCATGCTCTCCTCTGTGGCTTAAACTTAACCACCCTATTTGGGCAGGAGGAACTAAGCTGACCTAAGTGACGTTTGATGACCAAAAAGCTGTGAGGTTTTGCAATAGGAGTTTGCCAGCTCACAGTCAGCTGGCCTTTATGGGCTAATATTAGACCTCAAGACAACACACATAGATACTGTACATTCATTTGGTTGACAGAAACATTCCTTTGTGGTGCTTCTTTGTGACATTGTGGGGCTTACTAGCGCCTACACGTGTCTGCGATTTAGTTTTTCCATAGCAGTGATGACTAAGTGTGTAACTAACTAGCAAAAGCACACCACCAGCTTGTGTTGGCGGATGTACCTAACTGAATGGAAGATGGCTTCAATGCACATTTTCTTCAGATAGCCAGTCTTGCATTAATGACACATTCTGCTTTCTGGGTGATGATGTGCCACTTCCTGTGATTATCACATGCCTTCATGTTTAGATGTTTTGGAGAGGAAGAGGAAGGTGGCAGAAGGGAGGGATTAGTTGACCACAGGCTGCTTCGACGCTAAAATGTGTTCATTTTTGAAGCGTGGCGGACCTCTAATGGGAGGCTGATAACTATACCGAAAAAAGCATGGTTCAAAGTGGCGTGGATCACTGAAGATGAGGGAGCCGCTCTGGGTTTTCACTGTGATTCTCTCCTTGGTGTGGGAAACGTGGAGTAAGGACGCAGGTTTGAATCAACATGTTTTTCTCTTGTGCAGAATTCTGGAATATTTTAGGGAAGTTTTAACACTGTGATATACACTCATTGGCAACATCATCAAGTATGAAGAGTATCCAATCCAGGCAGAAAGTTTTGTATTTACTGTATCTCCTTAGATTGTGCAGGTGTACCTACTCAAGTGCTCAATGCGTGTAAGTATGCTTACAGGTACAAGCTTAAGGCCAACAAAGATCGGCTACATATTGAAAGTACAACTGGATTGTAAAATGATGTTTCAACTGTATTACTCTTCTTCATCTACAGTATGTCAATTTAGCCTTTTATTTGATGTTGTACACACTTCATATGTATAAAATAGTATATATATAAAATCCTTCATGGCACATAATATAGTAGTATAATAGTACACTGACTGGTCATTATACATCATTACATATTTATTAAATTTATTTATTAAATTAAATAGCTAATAAAAATTAAGTAAAGGAAATTAGGGCCACATTGAGAAAAAAAGAGATTTCAAGAATAAAGTTGTACATTTATGAGAATGAAGTCATTATATTACGAGAATAAAGTCGTAAATGTACACGAATAAAGTCGTAAATTTACAAGAATGAAGTCGTACATTTACGAGAAAAAACTTGTAACTTTATGTTACAGGCATTGCCTGAGACAGCTATGAAAATGGGGGACTTGTGTGACCTTCGGGCTTGGGCATGTTGAGGGGGCAGGGAAATTTAAGATAGACATGCTAATCTGCTTGTGCTCAACTGCTGTGTTTTGCTGCCACGTTATAAGTAAATGCTTGCCTGAAGCAAGAGGAAAGTTTTCTTTCTTCCGGAAGTTAGTTGCCGAACCATGTATGACACGTAAACTTACGACTTTTTTCTCATAAATTTACGACGTTATTCTCGTATTATCATGACTTTTTTTCTCGTAAATTTACGACTTTATTCTCGTAAATTTATGACTTTATTCTTGAAATCTCCGTATTTTCTTTTCTCAATGTGGCTCTAATACGGCGCTGTAATTTTATAATAATAGCATTTTAATTTGTAGTTTATTCACCATTATTCATATAATTTAAAAGTACCATCTGTCTCTGTTAGGTACTGCACGGGAGAGGGTGGGCGCTAACTTTCCATTGTCTTTCGATCATTATAAACCCATCTCTTCCTGCTCTGCCATCGCAAGCCATGGCCCAAATAACACACATGCACGCGCATTAATTATTATTTGTTGTTGGCTAATAATAGTGATTGGGCAAAGTTGCACATGACAATAAAACTCTCTTGAATCTTGAATCTTGAATCTTGAATCTTTAGCTGGTAACATTAGCTGCGATTGAATCTGTCTATCACAACCACACAATGACTCCAGATTGTGGGTTGCTTGTCTGAGATTGCTGTTGTGTATCTGCACGCGTGACGGACACGTACGTGAGGACCAGACGGTGGTGAGTGAAAGCCGTGATGGTGAAATTTGACCAGGTTTAACGTTGAATTGTGACAAATATAGTTGTTTAAAAAGAGTTGTTAAACCAATTTGGAGTGGAAGGAGGACAACACCTTTTAATATTAAAAAAAATATATATTTTTTTTATAATTTATTAATCTTCTTTGCACTGTCAGCGAGGTATTCCTGCAACTATAGCGTTTATTATTGTATATATATATATATTTATATATATATATATATTTTTTTGTTGATTTATTGTTTTTTATGTATTTGTTTAATTTGTTTTGCACTCAAGTATTAGGATTATTATATTTATATATATTTTATTTCTGTAGTTAGATAAGTAATAAGACAAGAACTCTCATGGTGGTGTGGCAATGTAGCTGTAGAGCATTCCGTAGAATAAGATATTTTCAGAGAGAGCAAGCAATCTAAAAAGGCTCGTAGACATCAGATCCCCTCCAGTGCCGTCACACTTTCCACTAATCCTCATAACGTCAGCTAATATTAAGTACACCGCACGCTCTAGTGACGTCCAGTACAAGACCTGTAGCAAGGATGCTAAAGCTCATTTTTGATTGACGGGTTTAAAGTCAGCGCTTTTTCAACAGTTTTCTTTTTCATTGTTTTTTATAGTCAACTACACATCCTTCAATGTGGGGAGTGACGTCAAGCTGAAGTGCAGTGACAAGTCATGGCAGGAGCTGATCTACGTCATCTGGACTGTGGCCCTGATACACAAACAGTGCCGGATCGCCAACAGCATCAGTGGCGGACTCCAAAACAACTGCAACGATGGCAAGACCCTGCGGAACACATCGATGGCTCAGCCATACCTGCACATCCCAGACTTCTCCAGTCGTGACGTGGGATTGTATAAGTGTGAGCTGGTTTATAGCGGAGGGTCCACAACCTGTAACATCAGCGTGTCGATCACAGGTGCGTGTCGTTATTTCTATAGTAGAATATGTTGACTACATGTATATGATTTCTTTTTTCATTCACTTTTGACTCCTAAAATTCCAACTTTATTCTTGTAACATTCACAATTTTAGTTGGAATATTATGACTTTATTCTTGCAAAAATTCTGATTTTATTTTTCTCTCAATTTTACAACCTTATTTTTGTAACATTCCTGCATTTTCTCGCAAAAATCCAACTTTATTCGTCTCTAAAATTGGAATACTATATAATACGTCTTGTAAAATTACAATTTTAATTTGTAATGCATAGGTTTTTTTCATCATTAATGTAAGACCGTGTTCCCTTGTTTGTCGTCCCAAAATAGCCTGAAATCCACGAAGTAGCCAACTTATTTTTTTTCCAATTATTACATATGTTTTTAGGTTGTAAACCCCCCCGCTATTCACTTTATACACAGACAGGCATTAACATTTTGTCACATTTCTCTCCTGTTAAAGACTCTAAGTTCAAGTTCATTTGAGTTTTAATGTTCAACCTACAAGGTTGGACACAAGAAATTACTAAGTGACTCACATATTTTTCACTCCTCTGACCATGCCCCTTCGTCCTGGCGGTTCTCCCCTGAAATGTTTTTGTATTCTTGTTAAAACATATTGTTGCTGTATCCTCGCCCTCCTCCTCCAACCGAAGATTCATTTACAGTATTCCATAATGGCGCCCTACAGCCGCGTAAGGTCGGCCCTCCTTCAGCATGTGAGCATCTTCCTCTGCCTTTTGGATACAGAACATTTTGTCGACTATGCGGGTTTTGTCGGGGAGAAAACGTGCAAACATAGAGAGTTCAGAGTCTGTGCATGCTGTTTGCTAGCGATCAGACAACAGAAAACACGGCCGTTTGGCACAAAGGACATTGATTGATGGTCAGGATCAGGATGTAGAAGACAATGGGCGGGTTCTACATTAGCCAATAAGGACGCAGAACACAATGCACATTCATACGCTGTAAAAAAAAAAAAAAAAAAACGCTACAATTGCGCCCAAAAAAAACAGTGAACCGCGAGGGAACACTGTAATACTATTGTAACTTTACTCTTGCAAAAATCAAACTTTTCTCATCAAAGTTTATTTCCACTTGCTTTTCCCCATGAAAAGTGTCTTACTTGTTTCTGTGAATCTACAGTTGTTTTTTTTGTGTCATATTACGTCTCACAAAATTCCGACTTTTTTCTGGTAATGTGACAAATTTGTTGCCGTAAAATTGAAACTGTTGTCGTGTAACTTTTTTCTTTGTAGTAAAATTACAAGTTTGTTATTCTTGCAAAATTCCAATTCTGTTCTCATAAAATTCCATAATATTCTCATAATAATGTGATTTCTTGTCAAATTTGACATTTTTTGCCCAAACATTTATTTTTCAAATTTCCAACTTTATTCTCATGATGTGACATCCCTACAGTACATATAACAACTATTTTGTTATCTGACATTTATACTTTCTCTCACAATTTTGCCGTTCTTCTTATAATATTGCAAACGTATTGTGTTAAAATTCCTGCTATTATCTTTTTTTTTTTTTTTTTTTTACTTTATTACTTTCCTGCTATTGTCTTCTAATGTGGCTTTTTTTCTAGTTCTTAAATGTAATCAATCAAAATTTAAATTTTAAATTTTATTCTTGTGACATTGCAAATTTGTTTCCCATATTAGGACTTCTCGTAAAAAAAAAAAAATCTTGTAACATTATATTTTTTTCCCATCATAATATGTTTTTATTCTCTCACAACTTGAAATTTGTTCGTAGCATGACTATTTTTTTTCCCTCTGAAGCTCCGACTTTAACATTTTTCTTTTTCTCAGAAATTTCTGCCGTTTTTTTGTAATATTACAAATTTATTGTGGTGAAATTTTCTTCTAACATAACTTTTTTTCTCATACGATTACAAGTTAAATTTAGCAATATTCAATCTGACTTTTCTCAGATCATTGCAAGTGTTTTTTTTCCTGTAATATTTTGACTCCGCGTCCCGGAACTCTTACTCCATTTCCAGAAAGTGATGTATGTGTCATTTCTTCTGATGTGTGTTCACTGCTGTAGTTCCTCCCAGAATCTCCAGCTGGTTGGAGTGGGGGGACGACAACAGCATGGTGGCTGTGTGCAAAGCCGAGGAAGGAAAGCCGGCCGCCACCATCACGTGGAGTCACATGGGCAACTTCTCTTCCGTGGAGAAGCAGCAGAGCTCCAATGGCTTCTTCTCAGTGGAAAGTCGCCTGAAGCTCCCTGAGGGCGCGAGGACCGTGGAGAATGTGACCTGCATCATCAGGCACCTGTACTGGCAATCAGAGAAAAAGCTGCGCCCAAAGCCCCCAAAAGGTGTGCATGATAGACAACTGCTGTCTGTGTCCTTTGTTCTACACAACCACACGGCGCATTTCATTTGGAATTTCATTTACAGCTTGGAATACATTATACCATATACATTTGTCAAATTCTAAGCAAAACGAATTACAGTATATAACTATACATCCTTTTGTATCATGCATGTGCATTTCAATATTCCCCCAGGTCTTCCTTATAATGTGATGTGCATCCTTATAGTTGTGGCGATCTTAATGGTTCTGGCTGGATTCCTAATCTTTGCTCACAAGAAAAAAATCATGCCGAGGTGAGAATTCGTCTCTATATTATTTTTTTCCTGTTTTATTTCTTTCTTATTTCTATTTCTTTCTTATTTAATCAAGTAAATTTTATTTGTCAGGATTTTTCAATTTATTAGATCTTCATGTATTTTATTTGGCTTTGATTGTATTGCATTACATTTTTGTTATGTATTTTTTATTTTATTTTTATTTTTTTGTACATAAGTTATATTTATTTTGTTTCATTTATTTAAATTTGCTGATCCATATTAATTTATTTAATTTAAATTCTTTATTTTTTCCTTTGATTCCTTTATTGTATATTGTTTTTTAATTTGAATTCATTTAATTGAATTTTGGACTGTTTTACCTTAATAATTAATGTACTTTAATTTATTTCAATTAATTTCTTTGTTTTGATTTGAATTTTTTTTTTTAGCTTTGTGCTATTTTAATTTGACTTTACTACATTTTTACTGAAGCTTGATTGTTTTCGTTTCTGAGAAGGTGTCTGCCTGGCAGCCGCTCAACACTGAAGCCACAGCCGGTATTTGTTCTTGTTTTTTTTCCTATCTTTGAGGTGATCAGAAGTTTCTTTTCCTTTTTCAGTGCTCACGCTTAGGTTTTGTTAATGACACCTTTGTTTTTTTGTTTTTTCAAAAGGAGGTTGGAGAGGAGGTAGAACCTTACGCCACCTATGTTCAACGTGTCAACTCAATCTATAACTCCAACACATGCGTCACTTGACGGCCTGTTGTGCTACATTAGCAACTGTACATGTACCATGCCTGTACTAGGTAGGTCATTTCAGGTAGGTTGAGAACACTAAAACATAGAAAGTGTAAAGACACATTATGCAAGATACTAATTGGAAACGACAGCAACTTTCCACAGAAGAAATGTGACTAATCTGTTTGTCGCCACATTTCAGTAAGGACTCATCTGATTTAATAAAAAGCTAATATGTCATCATCATTCATGTCATGCGCTAATACCACATGTACTTCCTGTTTTGGAAGTATGAAGTGTCTCGCCAAATAAATATTGTCAGTTTCCATTGACTCATAACTTGGTTTTGTATTTTCAAACCCCTCAAAAACACGATACACATTCCATTTCTGAATAGTGTTGCAGTGCACACGAGCCGGGTTGCCAGCTCCATGAAAAAGAAATAATGTAGAGCCTTTTTTAGTTGTGAAATGATTTTTATACTTTTGGACTCTAACCTGAATTTAGATGCATGTTGGAGGAATACATGGGAAACAAACTGTTCAATCATTTACAACGTTTTGTGTTGTTGGTTTTAATTTTTAACCCATTTTAATTTTGGGAGAATCCCGACAAGCGACGCATGATACGTCGTTGTGGTAACCGCATCCAAATGGCTATTGATATCAAAGACCCCTCCTTTTTGAGCTGAGGTGGGTAGGGACAGTATCCGTGGAAGCCAAACATTGGGAGACATTTTGAGAGAGACCATGAGAAGACAGGATGTCTTTCTTTCCGGGGGCGACCTCTCCGGAATTTATCTTTTTGCTTCAATTGATCACACTAAAATAAATGTAAGGCGGTGAATCTGACATTTACAGCCGCCTATGTATGTAAAGTATGTATGTATCCATCTACCTAAGTACTGTGGCGATGTACATATGTATCTTTATGTACAGTATACTGGGTACAGGTACAAAGGGGGTACGTGAGTAAACGTGAAAACTAATTTGCGTGTAACACTTACAAGGAGAACGGAGCAGAAAGGAGACGAGAGCATGAAGTTGTCCATTGCTCTGTGTGCAGTATATGAACAAATCAGTAAGTTTGATGGTTATTTTGTGCATTAAGAGTGTTTCATCTCGAATATTCCATTTATATTGGGCAGTGGCGGTTCTAGCTGTGGGCCACGTGGGCAATTACCCAGGGCGGCATTCTCTAGGGGGCCCCGCGAGGGGGGAAAAAAGAAAAATCCCATTTACTAATGCTCAGCGCTCATCATATCCTCATCAAGTCAGCGCATATGTGTGGCAGATGGGCGCCCTCTACAGGCCAGATACTCGCGCCCCCGCTGATCTGTATAATATATGTGGATAGCTCATTGGCGATGACTTGTGAAGGCAAACGGCCGCCATATTGCTACTCTCAAGAAACACTTCTCGGCAAGCTTTTGCATTCGTGGTGAACTTCTTTTATTAATTCGGATTGGACACAAATTTTGCCTTAAGATGCCTGCATGTGCAGCTATTAACTGCACAAATCGCCAGTTCAAAGGCTGTGGACGAACATTTCACCTGTAAGTATGATTGAAATGTAGATTTATGATTGATAATTTAAGGGTTTTGCACTGTCGAGCTCACAGATATTTTCGATCGTGTAAAATTCCTCTGATTAAATGTATGTCCAGAATTGATACGTTTATATAGCTCTATAATAGCTAAGAGGAAATGTACGTACTTTTCTGTTATATCATGATATATGTATTTCTTTAAGGGACGAAGGTTGCGTCACTTGAAGGAATGGGAGAATCTCAGTGCTTCCATGATGCTTACCAGGCATTGTATACAGTGCAGTTAGCAAGCCAGTTTGCATACAGTTGGCCCTGCATGACCCTTCATTTGGATAAACAACATTTTTTTTTTGCTGCTGAATGACTGACGTAAAAGGATTCATTCATATGATATGTTCTGGAAAATAATATTAGTGAACATGCATACCGGTATGTTTGAGATTGCAAACAACGTATTGTCTTACCCAAAGCATATGGTTTTGTTTCAGTGTTGTTGTTTTTTTGTGTGTGTGTGTTTATGGTTATTACACATTATGGTTATCACATATTATTCCTGTGGTTTTTGTTCAAATATACTTCTATACCAGAAAAGAGGTTATTTCTATTTCATAACACAAACAAAAAAATAAATAAAAATCAGCAAAACTTGTCCAAAGTCACTCTCTTTTATGATTCATATTTTGTACAGACGAGAGCATAGTGAATTGTATGAAAGTAAGAAGAAAAAGTAAAGGATCATGACCATGGATTTTAGTGGATAAAAGGGATGGGATATGTAGTTAATTTAAAATCTCTTTCTAGAGGAGTAAAACTATCATTGCTATAGGGGAGTGCTGAGCCAGGGTGCACAGTAGAATTTTGTCCCAAAGGCAATAAGAATTGAAAGGGGAAAAAGTACATTTAATGTCGTCAAAAGATAGAGAATAACGTATCAAATCGTTTTTAAGGGACGAAGGTTGCGTTACTTCAAGAAATGGGAGAATCTCCTCGCTCTTTAATTTAAAACATAGATGTTCTGCGAGCCTCTTCATCTCCTTTGTACACTATGTACGCTGTGCCAATGTCGTCGCTATGTGAGTGGTAAGATGGCGTCTCTTTGGCTTCAGCGGCTTGCACTCCGGCGTGCGACGTTATGAGCTATCCAGATATACTGTATTATACAGATCAGTGTCGCGCCCCCATGCTGTTCAAAAGTGAGCACACATCCACCACGTGATGTGGATCAACCCAAAAGAGTAGCGAGGGGGCACGTGCCGCTGGGCTTCAGCCCTCAGGTTAATTACAAGGTGGAACATGTAAATTACAACAATAATTGCTCAAAATAAAACTTATTTAATTGTTAATATCATATTAATTATATCGGAGACCATGAGTCTCAAACATGTGAAATAAAAAGGAGGGAATTTTGAATCGCTATGAGTTGGTTTAGCCCTGACTGCTACTTTGGTGGCTGTGGGAGATTTTGATAGAAGTGCGGTTAATTTGTGTCAACAAAACATGGAAAAGACCAAGTTAAAGCAATCAGGTGCACAATTTAGAAAGAAGGGCAACCACTGATCTACTGTATGTATGTATGACTGGATTTAAGTATGTATCTTTGTACATGCGTACAGTATTTATATATGTATATAGTTGTGTATAGACATCGGTAAATACATGCTATATTTACATGCTTCTATTGATGGCTGTAGCCAAATATGAACACGACAGTTACACCAGAGGGCGCTGTTGTCCAAACATTTATTTCTCTGTCGGATCTCAATCACTGCAAGAATACGCAACATGAACCAATTATCAGCCCCTCAATTGTTTCAAGCTTTTTTTCCAGAACAAAAGATTTGATTGGGAAGATTATATCAAGACAAAACAAGAAACATCAGGACCACGTTCACATCACAAAGGCGTACATAATGTGTTCCACTGCACTCACGCAGTGTGTGAACTGAGCCAGCAACTGTATAGAGAAGTGTTTCATAAATACGGTGTATGCCAGAGCTTATGTGCAAAGTATTAAATATGTCCTTACTATCTTTGTGTGGAAGGTCAGGAAGTGGTCTCACTGAAAGCTGAGCCGTCATACCTTGAAGACACACAGAGCTAACGCCACCCTGAAACCTAACACCAACCGAACCCTGACTTTTAACCCGATATATTGTTTATTATAAAATAGTATTTTTAATATACAGTATATACATACATATATATTTCAAAATGAAGTGAACCGCTGTAAATAAGTGTTTAACTTCTGTCAAAAAAGCAGAACAAATGAAAGCTTGTGACATCGCTGACAATGGAAAAAGTGGGGGGAAAGTATGAACTATGTGAGTTAAAAAAAAAAGCGTACAGCATCAATCATCATGCTGGCTCAGGATGAAAGAATGCAAGCATCTGGCCACCGCTTTAGGACGTGTTTGCTTTGTATTTTATTACAACTCACTTTAAGTGGCACAAACAACACTGAACATTTATCAAATATATATTTATTTTAAAAAATACTTCATTATTCTAGTCGTTGTGTTTATTACAACTTCAGTCACAATGTACATGTCATATACTGTATTTCTCTTTGTTTGGATTACAGTTACTTAAATTGTGGGTCCTACTTTAATGTGTCTTTAAGAGGCAGCGCATATTATTAATATAACTATATATTTTTGCATATCTACCTTAAAAAACAGCTAAGCGCTCCTCGTAAAGAGAGGATCTTTGACTAGTGTTTTGTGGTAGTTCCTTAGAAACAGCAGAGCGGTCCTGTCACATAGAGGATTTTTGACAGCGTTTTTGCAGTAGTTTAGGTAAGTGATGTATGCTATGTGATTAGGCCTGTAGTACAGTACTCGCCAGGTCTTATATTAAGGTCTCAAATTCAATTAAATGTTGATATACAGTATATATATTTCTTGTCAAATAATTCCACATGAGAGACTGGCTGGCAACCAGTCCAGGTGTACCCTGCCTCTCGCCTGTAGTCGGCTGGGATAGGCTCCAGCATACCCCCGCGACCCTAGTGAGGGCGAGCGGCATAGAAAATGTTTGGATGGATGCATTTAGTTAGATGGATTTAACATCTTTTGAAATCCCCCCACAAATAAGATCAAGATTAGCTAATATCTTCCGAAACCCGCCTACGTTTTGTAAATACACAGAAGATAATATAGTATAAGAAAAGCAGAACATTTATTTTGTCTTTCAGTGACTTTTGCTTGGAGTGGTTAAACAGGAGTCGGACACACACGCGAAGATGAATGTCACAAAGTTGCTGATCTTATTTAGGATCGTGATTGACATCCATTGGAGGCGTCGTCCCTGATAGAGATGTTTTGGTCCAAAGTGAAATGATCAGTCAGCTGCAGCAACACAGACAAGCAAGAGAGAGTCAAATGATCTTGGTTCAAATGAACTTGACATGTGTTCCAAGAAATGATCACATCATTAGATACACAACAGGCCCTGATGAGGACGGTAAAGATCTGTGTTGCACTAAAGATAATTCATAGAGTAATAAAGTATGAAGAACCTTTATTGTGATAGCAAAATATCAGCACACAATATAACAATGGGTTTAGTGTGTCTGTTCTTCGCTCTATTGCAGTTTTCAAAAATATATTAAGTCATGATGTTTTATGGTTGAATACAGCCTATTATTACTAAACAAATATGCATATTCAAGCAGATTTTAAGTATTTTGTTGCCTAAATTGAGCATTTCCGAGCATAAAAATGGGTAAATTAACTGAAATACAAATATAACGCAGTCAAAGATGTTGTGAGGATATGTAGTATTCTACACTGGCCACTCGGTGTCAGTAATACTACTGTAATGTTTGGTGAAACACGCAAGCAATAATCCCTCACATGAGCTACTGTTGCGGCTGTAATGCACGCCAAACTCAACCTCAACTCTGAACCCCTCATGTCACTTCCTGTCCCGTAGCAGCGTCCCCTAACACATTTACAGCAACACACACAAGTAGCAGTCTTATTTATGTCTTAAATGGCTTATTTTGTGTTATTATGTCTACTATGTTGGGTAATTCGAGTGTAAATGTGACTATAGGGGTGTTAGAAGGTCGTAAACAGGTTTTCTATGCTCTAACTAAGAAAATATTCTATTTATAATTAGAAATCCTACTTTGCAGAAATTCACATATCATGGTCGGATCTGGAACCAATTAACCATGATAGATGAGGGATTAATGTACAGTATATCATGCTGTGTTTTTTAATAGCCAATAAGCTACGTGTTAGCAAAGAAAACAACCCTGCTAAGGTTGAGATTCACCGGGTGAGTGGTCTACAAAAGCAAATAACGGCCGGGGTCTCTAATTTGTGCCAGGTTCAAATATAGAACGTATGGACATTAACAGCCGTGGCTGTAGACAACCTCCTGATGACAGAAGATGAAGATGACAGGAGCTGCATTTGATGTGTCGCGAGTGGTCAGCATCCAGCAGCTTTATCCACCTCTGCATGTGCTTCAAAATGTTGCCTGCTGCTGACAGTGACTTTTCTCATGCACTCCGAATCAGCAGTTAAGTGTAAGTACAGCATTTACGGTAAGCACATGTCGTACACTTGGTGTAATAAGAACATTTACACATGCTCACCGTCTTTGCGCAGGAAACACTTCCAGAGGCAGAAGCAGAGGGCCAGGACCAACAGGGCTGCTACCGTGGTGACTGAGATGAGGATGGCCAGGGCCGTACCAACTACGACGGAGACAACATGGACGTTAGCCGTAAACAACATTAAAAAAAATGCTCCATAAAGTTTTCGACCTGCTTTAAATGCATGTGTGGTTTTAGTAAGCGGTGTTTTGCCGTTAGTTATGTTGCGTTTAGTGAAGCACATGATTGAAAATCAACAGCGTTCTTTTCTGTGACATGTAGAACCACAGCTACAGTTCTGTCTCAACGACTGACTTTTGGTGTTCATGGAGACAGCGATGGGGGCCTCCAGGCCTCGGTGGTGCACCAGACATTTGACAGACACGTCCTTCAGCAGGCCCGACTGCAGACTGAGCGTGCTGACCACCAGCGTGGTGCCGTCATCCTGAGGGAGCAGCGTGGTGACAGGCGGGCCCATTGTGCGGTTGTCTTGCTCCACGTTCCACACGATCTCCACGGGGGGCCGCGACACGGCGCTGCAGTTGGCCTCGATCAGCCCGGAGGACGTGCTCTTGTAGATAACCTGAGGTTTGGGCAGCGCTGGAAGGAGAAATTGTTGTGTTAGTTGTGTTATCATACAACGATTCTGTTGGCTTTTTCCATTCTCCTGTTTCGCTGATCTTTTTAAGTGCAATTTTGCATTTTATTTTTTAACAGCGTATGAACATGCGTTGTGTTCTGCGTCCTTGTGGTGTATTAGAGCGATCTATCGATGCTCTGTTGCATGTGTCTGTTATTGTATTTGCTACTGCTACCAGTAGAGGGTGTTGTATACTCATGTTGAAGACGTGTGCAGCTCCACGTGTCTCAGTGTGTGTTTACGTGCCTGTAGAGCATATTACGAACCCACAGTAGACAATAGCCGGGTAAATATAGAGCCACAACCGTCCTTATTGGCTAAGGGAGAACCCGTCATTGTGTTCTGCGTCCTGATTGGCTGATTGGTAAACCACTGTCAATCAATCTCCTTTGTGCTGTTTCCTGTTGTAGTCAATAGTCGTTAGCAAACTAGCTAACTGAGTGAGCTACTTGCTTACCGCCAATAAACAACAGAAGAAGAAGAAGCTAACCGACTAAAAGAATCTTTGGTTCAAGGAGGAGGACGACGGCAGGAGGAATATGTTTTAACAAGGATAGAAAAACGCTACAGGCGAACGGTGCCAAGGGAGGCACGGTTAGAGGAATGAACACGCGTGAGTCACTTCATAATTTCTTGCATCCAACCTAGTAGACTGATCATTAAGATTCAAACTAAATTTGAGAGTGTTTAAAAAAAGAGAGAAATGTGAGAAAATGTTAATTCCTGTCTGAGAAAAGTGTATGTTGAGGAGTTTTACAGCCTTAAAACATACAGTATATAATTACTACTTGGCTACTTTGCAGATTTCACTTGTTGTGGGTTATTCTGGGAACCTATCCCCCGCGATAAACGAGGGAACTTTGTGTATATTATTAGGTATTACACTAATTTGCTTTGTCAAACAAACAACACTAAGATGTCAGTGTTTCCACCTACATTGGATTGGTTTTAGCATCTTTAATGTACAAAATGGCCCCCTCATCCTTCAATTTTTCCATGATGGAAAACGTTTTGACCTTAAATGGACATTTTGTCCCATCTTATACTCAAGACTCAATACTCAATACTGGGGCCGCAAACGTAACACGAGTTTTAGTCTCTTTAATTTGAACCGTTTCAACAACAGAATACAACAAACACAAGTGCAGTTTGCGAGGCCTTTTTGACTCCTTCCTGTACTCGTTTGTGCAAAATAAAAATAAAACAGCCCACTTCAAATACTATAACTAAAAAAACATAGTTGCAGCTTGACAGTTTTAAAGAAGTTAACATTATTTTAGCAACATTTCTTGACAGGTCTGAAATAAATGTTTTTTTTCTGGAAAATAACAGCCTTTTAAATGCTAGTGTTATCATCTGTTTAATGTGACTTGTTTTTCTGATGCTCGATGCTGATCTTCCCTATTTTGGGACAGTAAGATATGACTCTGCTCTTCGCACGGGACTGTAGGCTCGATATTGATGATTTTTTATTTTTTGTTGTATTTATGGTTAACTTACCGCGGGGACTGCATGCTCAAGGAGGCACCTGCAGGTAAAGGCAAGTGGACGTGACAAATACTTTAACTGACAAATTATGAACAATTTTAAAAATCCAATGTTTTGAAGTTTCACTCCCAACTCCAACATATCAAATAAACCAAAGTAAAATCATTAAGGCTGTCAAATGATGAAAACATCAAACCAAAGTTTTCAAAATGAATTCATCATGATTAATCACCATTTGCAGCTTTGTGAAAGATGCCCTTTTTACTGTATGGTAAATAGGGATGCTGCGACCGATCGGCCACCGATCAATATCATTACAACAAACGTGGTCGGAATATGACGATAAATGCCGTTCAAAGCCAATCACAAAAACCCTACATACCCCACATGTGTGCACGTAGGGTTGCCAACGCCCGTATTGAGCCGATAACAAATGCGCTTTGTCCCATTTTGCCGCGAGAATCAAAACTAGTCTTTCAAACCTCATAGATTCAGTTTGACAGCTTGACACAGGTTACGCCAATCAATGCCAGCGTGTTTGGTCACTCCCTTACCAAACGTACTGCCGTTCGACTTTTCTTGCATCTTCGTTTACAAGCTTTGTCTAGCTGTCACTGGTGGTGGTTGTCCACCTAGCTTCTGGTCTCTGGACTCCAAATGTGACTTTTTACCACCGTGACATTTTGTTTTAAAAACAAACAAGCAATGCAGTTAGTTCAGAGCTCGTTTTTGTCCCACGGGAAAGCTGCAGGTGGGTATCGCGTTCATGGGCTGCTTACTAACTTTTTCAGGTGTCACTGAACAATTTTGCTCTCTTGTTGTCATTATTCTAATTATGTCTTGTCCTCAAAACACTATTTGTGTGTGGTTGTTCAGTGAACATAAACCAATAACGTGTACAGCTTATGATGGTGATACCATCACACGATCACACTATCGCACCAGCTGATTTTGAGTAGCTCACCAAAAGGTCAAAGAATATTTGCTTCAACTCTCAGTAGTTTTTTATTCTAACTGTTCAATTCAGACTTTATACCTTTTATATAAAGACAAATGACCACAACATTTCTCCTTTCATAACCGAAAGGAGCCACAACAAGGAGGCAGAAGAGCCGCGGGTTGCACACCCCTTTTATATGCTAAGCACATATTAGCTTTGTGTTATAGGTAACAATGCAGAATAGTCTCATATCTATCATATCTCATAGTCTCATATCTATTATTTGTTATATTATTCATGAAATGCCGATAAAAAAACTAACAGTGGACCAAAAATGGACCCCAGGCTGCACTTAAAAAAAACAAAAAAAAACCACACCTCCAAAGCTTGAGTCCACCTTTAGGTATGTGAATTCCAGAAGATCCATAAGAAAACCTCTGCCTGTTTTCAATTTTCTGTTCCCGCACTACAACGAGAAGGAATGGTTTTTGTTGGCAGCGGCACCTCATTAAATTTTTTTTTTTTTTGGCTATTGTATTTTGAGACTAAAGGCTTGTCAGACTTTTAGTAGTTCACCTCAGTCTTCATTTGATTTGAGGACGGGAGAACGCTCGGTCACGATCCCAAGTTTAAAGCTGCTGTGAGATTTGAAGGAATCTGCACACTGTTACATGTCACTGTTCCACACGCCATCATTTCATAAATACTGGATGTCATAGCTACCTAAACCTATTTACTTTTGCACTGGACTGACTTTATCACCTTTTGCTACCAGTATGATTATGATATAGTACTCTTATTTCCATTTGCTTTATTTGTGCCTCACCCAATTCTGTACTCCATTTCACAGATACAGTTTGGATAAATTCAAACTAAATAAATGAGGAACTATGACTTTTTAAAAGATAGTTTAAACCAATGCACACATGCACACTGTAATGATTCTGATCTCTTATTCTGCTTTTACCTTAAATGAAATGGTGTCTATATTACAAGAGGTACAATTTATTTCGTTAGTTTTGAGATGATTTCTCCATTATTTATTTTTATTGATGCATTTATTTTTTCTAGGGACGCTCCGATCAGGGTTTTATGCTGCTGATACTGATACGGATCACATGGAAGAGAACATATATCACTTACGGAGGATGAGATGCCTTCTTTAAGGAGTCTTTGGATGTGAGAGCACATTGGTGGAGCTCGAGCAGGACTTCCAGGTAAGTGAGACAGCACTCAGCGAACCTGGTGTCTTCCACTGCCGAGAAAGGCTGGTCATCTCATCCGATGAATTCAGTTATTTTTCGGGTTCTGAGCTAAGCCTTCTGACTGTCACACACATACGTGTGTCACACATACTCTGTCAAGTGTTTGTTCTTCAAATGCTGTATTAAATGAAAGCTTTTTAACGTGCTGTCCCTGCAAGATAGTTTTCGTGGCGTGCGTTGGTAGTTAAGCTCCACACGACAGACATGACTGTTTTTGTGAAGGAAAGTGGGAGGAGCACGATGCCCAAGATGTTAGTTAGGGCAAGACACTAACTACACTGCACGCATGCGGGTGATCAGCTTTTGTGATCGGCACTGAAAGACATTGATTGACATACGCCGATCATGTGATTTTTCACGGAAATCGGCCGATACTGATCGGTGTCCGATCGATCGGAGCGTCCCTAATTTTTTCATGTTGTTTTTGCATATAGTGTCGTAGAATTGAACCAAGTGTAGCATGATTTTTAGATCGTCTTTTTGATGGGTTAGTGTTGTGGAATTCTACCATGTGATTTTTTTTCTTATTCTATTTTATTTGTGGTGCACAACTGTCAACAGCAGCGCAATTTTAATTTCTTTTTATATTGTTAGTCACACAACTGTGTACCAATTGCAGTGTGAGTTTTATTGTACTTTATTGGTGGTGTAGGACCGTACCAATAGCAGTGTGATTTTCACTTTATTTAATTTGTAGTTCTTTTATTTTTTTTTGTGTTAGGTGGTGTGATGTTGTGGCACTGGACCAGTAGCTGTGTGATTTTGATTTCATTTTATTTTATTTTATTGGTGGCACAGTTGCATTCCAATTGGGGTGTGATTTCTTTGTCAAATGAAATCAAATTAAACAAAACATAATAAAATAAATACATAAATACAATGAATAATTATATATTATTATAATATGGTTGTATATAATTACATTATTGTTGGTTAACTGATGTAAAACTGTATCAATTTTATTTTAGTGTGAAACTACAACAATTACAATTGTACTTTTTATTGTACGTGATTGTATTTGTGGATGTTGGCTTTTATACCAACAAGGTGTTCTTTGGCTAGGATGAAGATGACAGAGTTACATGCAGAAGAATAGGCCAAGTTATCAGTGCTAATGGCCAGCATGTACAGTATGAGGCGTCACTACAGCAGCACTTGAGCGTATCATAGAATAGGGGCTTGTAGAAGACTACAGTCCAAATGCTAATTGGGCCGCACCAATAGAAGCACCTACTGTACTGTGCAGTTTGAAACAAAAGCACATGTGTTTATTGAACTGATGCGAGGAGGAGTGAGAAGCAAAGCGTGGACAAAGCACACAGGCAGCCACTGTGCACCGCAAACACTGACAACAGTCATGCATCAGGACCTCGTCGCCAGCCTGTCCTTGGGAACCCGTGAAGTGGACGCCGGAGCAGCAACATGAGTCGCTACACTCAGGAATCGTAAAATCAACATTCCGGTCTTAAGTCGCACACACAATTTTGCATTTTTTTTAGCAGCGTATGAACGCGCATTGTGTTCTGCGCCCTTGTGGTGTATTAGAGTGATCTATCCGTGCTCTGTTGTGTGTGTCTGTTATTGGATTTACTACTGCTACCAGTAGGGGGCGTTGTACTGTATACTCTTGTGAGAGTTGAAGACGTGTGCAGCTGGGGTAAAGATGTCGTCCCTCCACCTCGTCTCAGTATGTGTTTATGTGCCTGAACCAGCAGATTAGGAACCCACAGTAAAGCTACTGTACAATAGCCGGCTAAATATAGAGCCACAACAGTCCTGATTGGCTAAGGGAGAACCTGCGCATTGTGTTGTGCATCCTTAATGGCTAAGGGAGAACCCGCCCATTGTTTTCTGTGTCCTTATTGGCTACGGGAGAGCCTGCCCATTGTGTTCTGCGTTCTGACTGGCTGTAGACCATTGTCAATCAGTCTCCTTCATGCAGCACTGCCGTGTTTCCTGTTGTACGATCGCTAGCAAACAGCTTGCAGTGACTCTGAACTTGCACGTTTTCTCCCCGACAAAACCCAAGATGTCGACGAAACCCAAAAGGCAGAGGAAGCCAACCATCGCACAAAAAGGTTGGACTTGTGGACATGCTAAAGGAAGGTAGAAATTACGTGGCTGCAGGGCGGCATTATGGAATAAATTAATCTTCCTTTTGAGGAGGAGGAGGAGGACGAGGAAAATAGGACGATGGCAACAATATGTTTTAACAAGAATACAAAAGCGCTTCAGCGGAGCGCCGCCAGGACAAAGAGGTCAGAGGAGTGAAATACACGTGAGTCACTTAATAATTTCTTGGTGTCCAGGTGTCTAGGTTAATCATTAAAATTCAAACGAAGGTTTCAACGATGAGAGTGTTGCAACGAGAGAAGTGTGCAAAGTGTTGGATATTACGGATATTTTTAAGTGTCTATTGTTGTCATTATACAATCTGTCTCGTCCTCCAAACACATTTGTCGTGTTGTTGTTTAATGAACATTACCTGTTTGCTAGAGGCTCTTGGAATTGTCAATAGCACTCATCATAATAAATGGAAAAATGCAGTTAATCTATGTGATCGGTGAATCTCATCATGGATCGGAATCGGAATCAGCAGCATAAAACCCTGATCGGAGCATCCCTCCTTAACTAACGTTCACACTTGTATGACAACATCTACATGCAAGAAAAATATTTGATTGTTTTTTGGTCTTAATATTAACATTGGTTAACTTCGTTTTACACGTGAACGACAATATCTAGATGTGTTAGGAGTATTTTATGGTTTTTTTGTCTTAATATTAACAGGGGGTTAACTTGTTTTTATATTTGTATGACAATACATACGTACATGCGTTAAGAGTATTTGATGGTCTTTTTGTGTCATTAACAGTGAGTAACTTGTTTTCACGCTTGTATGACAAGATCTAGCGGCGTTAAGAATATTTTATTGCTTTTTTGGTCTTAATATTAACATTGGTTAACTTCTTTTTACACTTGAACGACATATATAGATGCCTTAGGTGTATGTTATGTTTTTTTGTCTTAATATTAACAGTGATTAACTTCTTTTTTGACTTTTTTGGTCTTAATATTAACATTGGTTAACTTCTTTTTACACTTGAACGACATATATAGATGCCTTAGGTGTATGTTATGTTTTTTCGTCTTAATATTAACAGTGATTAACTTCTTTTTTGACTTGTGTGACAACATCTAGCTGCGTTATGCAGTATTTGGGTTTTTTTTGGGTTAATATTAACAGTGATTAACTTCTTTTTACGCTTGTATGACCGTTAAGAACATTGAATTTTACTTTAATTTCAAAGTTAAGGCAGGATGTTTGGTTCTATTTCCGTTGAAACAATGGTGAACTTCTTTTTACACTTGTGTGACAATACTAGTATTACTTTTGAGAGTGCTGAACTTCTTTTTACACGTGTGATAATATCTTGGTCTGCTAAGAGTGTTTTGTTGTTTTTATGTATTGACTTGTGACGTCTTTTTACACTGCGTGATAATAGCTTGGGCATGTTGAAACGATGCATACCGTATGTGGAGAGGCACACCGTGGAGCTTTTTGGCCCGTCTTCATGCGTGCTGTACAGGCAGGTGTAGCAGCCCTCGTCCTGGATGGCCACGGGCTGGATGGTGAGCCTGCTCTCCGACAGGGAGGCGCTGAGCCACGCCCTCCCCTGGTAAGGAGGCTCTATCATGGGGTCGCTCCTCTTGGCGAAGGAGGCCACGTCCGAAGAGCGCCCCTGCGCTGAGGTGTACCTCCACGTGACCTGCTGCACTTTCTCAGGCAAACCGTAGGAGCACGAGAGGGACACTTTCTTGCCGCTGACGGCTGTCTTGTTGCCGTCTACAGCCACTGATGCTATAAGAGATAAGAGAAATGATCTGTTTATGTTTCTCTGTGACGGCCGCACGGTGGCCGAGTGGTTAGCATGTTGGCCACGCAGTCAGGAGCTCGGGAAGACCTGGGTTCGAATCTCGGCTTGGGCATCTCTGTGTGGAGTTTCCTGTGCGTGTGTGAGTTTTCTCCGGGTACTCCGGTTTCCTCCCACATTCCAAAAACATGCATGTTAGGTTAATTGGCGCCTCTAAATTGCCAAATTGTGAGCGTGAATGATTGTTTGTTTGTTTGGCGACCCGAAGTGGCCCGAAGTCAGCTGGGATAGGCTCCACCGCGACCCTAATTAGGGATACGCGGCATAGAAAACAGATGGAATCTCTGTGACCATTTAGTTAGTTTATCTCTTGCAAGGTTTTTGTTATTTTGCACTCTTTCACCTGACTGCTTATTTTTTCCTCCCTCCATCAATTATTGTGACGCTTCTAACAGAAGAGGCCCGTTTTTGGGAGTAAAATATTTCACAATATGACTGCCAGAACAGAAAGCGGTTGCAAATCTGCGACAGCTGTTTCTGCTTAGAAGAAAGGGTGCTTTTCTTCCCCTCCGTGTGGGTAAAAAAAATGTTGTATTAAGATGCCGGGCTGAGCCTTTAGTCTCCTGGCCAAGTTCACCAGGTTAAGGAAATGTCAACAAGGCAATCAACAACGCTGAAATGCTTGAGACGCACCTGCAGAGCCAATCACACTTGCATTACGTGCTTTTAGTGTTTTATTGCATCTATGTTTTACCTTTATCAGTTGTATGACTTCTTTTTACGCTTGCAGCCAGTTAAGAATGTTCAAATGTTACTTAAAAGATTGTCTGTAAAGGTTTTATGATGGCAACAGTCTGACCCTGGAACTGATTATTTCTAGGCGTTGGGGTTAGGGTTAGGGTTGGGGTTAGGGGAAGATGCGAGCGTCTTCATCACGTACACAAGAATGCACAGGCGACAGTGCGCAGGGATAAGGCAGGAGACAAATTTAACGGCAAGCGATTTGTGAAGTCTGATTTTTTTCCAGGAGGCATTTCTATGATGCAAATGTATTTCTCTTTTGAACGCATGTTGTTTTGAGAAGGCAAACTCTTTACTTAAATGACCCAGCAACTAAGCGGAACTACGTTCCTCGTCACAGTAATCCGACCCAAACTGGACTCGCAGGACCGGGGGCGTGGGGCTGGATTTTGAGAGAGGGCGGGGGTGCTTGATTTGTTGAAGCTTGATTTTATGCTTCCATTTTTCATAGCACATAGCCAATAGCAGGGGTGCAACCAGGAATTCTGGGCCCCATGGAAAAATATATCACATTGGGCCCCCCTGCCCCCTTTTTTATTTTTTACTTACCTGCCCCCTGGCAGTCACGGGACCTTGGAATTGTTGGAACCTTATTCGGCACCACGAGCCAATAGCATCCATCCATGCATTTTCTATGCCGCTTACTCTCATTAGGGTCGCGGGGGTATGCTGGAGCCTATCCCAGCTGACTTTGGGCGAGAGGCATGGTACATCCTGGAATGGTCCTCTGAGGACATTTTTAAACGAGTGTGCTGCTCAAGGGTTCCCCCTTTGGTTACTGTAATGTCATTTCATTTTCGGCCACTGTCATGAAGTCAAATGAATAGTGGTAAAAATGCTTTCTTCGAACAAGCGCTGCATGCAACCATTGACGCTAGTGCTAACGCAACATGAGGGGGATGTCCTGGCTGGTCCACCACTAAAGTAGGCGCGATGGTGGTCAGCCTGGCAACCACAGGGATGCTATTGTTTTCTAAAAGCTAAAGCTGTTATTGCAAGGTCGGGTTTCTCCATGTTGTTGCTTTAAATCCGCTATCCACAAGGTAACGCGCCCTAGCTGTATTTTCTCAGGCCATGCTAAGCTAAAAGGAATGTGCAATCGCTTCCCAGGAGGCCTGGCTGCGGATATTATATGAGAAGAATGGAGCGGGACGACTTTGAGGATATGAACTCGTTCTTCCTGTCAGTAGGATTATAAATCATGCAGATCTCAAAGGGAGGCTTCTTCCATGTGTTCATGGCTTGCATTCGATTCCTGGACTTAATCAGCGCTCACTGATTGTCTCCCAGGATCACACTGTGACGTTTTGAATCAATCCAAACATTCATATTTTATTTTTTATTTTTTGTTCATCTCATGTAATCATATGTAAAAAAAAAAAAGACAGCAATTGATTTCTTTAAACTTTCACTGTAGCCTTAAGCTATTTGGTGCTATGAATTTTGCAGAAATGGAGTCCTGAATGATGAAATAAATACAGTGGAACCTTGGTTAGCGTCATGAGTCTGTTCCACAAGGTCCGACTCTAACCAAAACGCACGGCAACAGAATACATTTTTTTCCGTAATAAATACAGTGGAACCTTGGTTAGCATCCGCCACAGTTTGCATGTTTTTTGGTTAACGTCTTGCCTCGGTTTGCGTGCATTCTCCGGTTCATGTGCAATATGGCACGCGTCTTGTCGTGTTATTAATACACTGTTTTAGTCCGTCTGTGTTCTTAATATATATTTGTTCAATAGGAAAACATCCTTCCTTGTTCGCATCCCAATAGCTAGCAAACGAAATGGCAACCGGAACTGGAAGTTACCTTCAACAGTTGACTCTCAAAAATGTTACCACAAAACAGGTTTTTATAGTTTTACATGCATAAAACAATTCTAAATACATATAAATGAAGAATGAATGGGATAAATGAACATTTAAGGTTACTTTTACCTTCGTTGAAGACGATGTGGCAGCAAGATCAACACAGACACCACCTTTCTCTCGCCTTCGTTAGCAAACTGCTGGCACGTGCAACTTTCTTTTGCTCCATTTTGTCTTATTTTGCAGCTGCGATCAAAAGTAAAGCCGGTAGTTGAGGTGAGAAACACAAATTGAATTCAAGAAATAACTCGCGGCAAAACAGGAAGGTGGTGTCTGTGTTCATCTCGCTGCCGCCTCGTGTCTTTGGGAACAGTCACGTCAAGAATCACATCCTTAATGGAGGTAAAAGTAACCTAAAATGTTCATTTGTCGCTTTCATTCATCATTCATATGCACTTCTAATTGTTTCTGCATGGAAAATTATAAAAATGTGTTTTGTGTTAACATCTTTGGCTTTCTGGAACGAATTAATTGGATTTACATTATTGCTTATGGGATAAATACATTTGGTTAGCGTCCGTTTTGGTTAGGGTCCAACCTTCTGGAATTAATGATGCTAACCAAGGCTCCACTGTAATGAAAATCCAATTAATCTGTTCCAGAAAGCCAAAAATGTTTTTATTTGTCACAAGCATAGTTTTACATGCAAAAAAAACAATTAGAAATGCATATATATACACATCAATGATGAATGAAAGGATGAATTAACATTTAAGGTTACTTTTACCTTCATTGAAGACGTGATTGCTGTCAAAGACACGATGTGGCTGCGAGATCAACACGGACACCGACTTCCTGTTTTGCCACGAGTTATTTCTTGAATCGAATAGTGTTTCTCACCTCAAGTCTCTGCTTTTATTTTCATAACGGCTGCAAAATAACTGTGGCAGCATTTTGATAAAGAAGATGAGAAACGCTATCGCGGTCAAGAAATAACAATGCACCACGGTGGTGCCCAAATGTTCCCACTCGTCTTTCAAGTGTCTGAGCATACACACAAACGACCTGAGCATTCTTTGGCCCTCTGTGAGCGCCTGCAGACGTGCACACTTGCCTGTCCAAAACCTGCGAACTTGAGGAAGTCCAATTTCCATTCTGTGGTATGTTGTATACGAGTGTGTTCAGGAGGTCAGCGAGGCGTATTTCACAGTACAAGACAAGCCGTGGAACGATCTCACCCAGTCCACCTTGTAGGAAACACCTAGTTCATCATTTCATTTTCCATTTCTTTTCTTGTTTACCATTTCTCTTGTTAATTATGTACACTTATATATTTCCTTATTTCCTTCCTGTTTTGCAGCAGCCTGTTCTGGCGCTATTTCAGTCTGGAAATGTACTTGAAAGTGATGCCACATTTGCTGCAATAAAACACCCATCTTCCGGTCCCTTCGGCATCACTTGGGCAAGCTTGGGGTAACACTTCTTGTATCCGGTAAGTCCGGACATCAAAATAAAAGCTATACGCTAACCTGCAAAACAGCGGCATGCGCTACGTAACGTGCTGTTAATGACTTGATTGGATGCATAAGTAAACACATACCAGCAGGATCTCCTCATTGGCTGGACAGTGTTCATCGTTGTGCTGTTACCGCTTGTTGCGTTGCAAAATGGTACAGAAGAAATTGTTATGTGTTTATTTTATTTCCAGTTCAGGTTGGATTTTATTTTGTCGCGCTGCAGGGATTTGCTGTGCGCTGAGAACACAAGATCAGTGTGCGACTGCGCACGCGCGCAGCTTAGAGGGAATGTCGGTGGTGTCCGTGTTGATCTCGCTGCTATACATTGTGTCTTTGGGAACATATCTGCACTGAAGGTAAAGGTAACCTTAAATATTCATTCCTCCTTTACACGCATTTATGCATGCATGTGAAGGTATAATTGTCAAACTATAAAAATGTGTTTTTGTCATTTCGGAGACGTAACTGTGTTAGGCAGCAAAGAACTACCGTCAACAGCTGATGACATCATGGACGGAGCTGACTTGCGCTTCCTGTGCACACATATCAGCAACCGAACGGGCTGCTAACAAGGACGTCTTGTGATCAAACACATAAAGAACACAGCTGCGCTCTTGCAATACACTTGAATGTTCAAATGTTCTTATAACAGACTTTTTCACAATGGAGGTCTTACCAGTGACGATCAGGCAGGTGCGTCCTTGCTTCGGACCCGAATGGACCATGTCAAAGATGCAAGTGTAGCAACCTTCGTCTCTGAAGCCGACCCTCTGGATGGTGACGGCCGAGGTGTCCTTTGAAGACGGGGTGAGCTCCACATGCTGCTGTCCGCTCACACTGTCCCTGTTGCCCGGTTGGTAGCTCAGCAGCGTCTGGTTCTGGACATCCAGCCAGCGCACCTGTCTCACAGATTCGCCTCTGTCCCTCGAAAGGGCGCAGGTTAACGTGAACGGCTTCCCCACGGTGGCTTGAGTACGCTCCGGTGCCGATACCTTACCTTGGGCACAAGCGCACTCATAATCACTAATTGTATTCACAAGTGGGAGTTAAATAAAAAAGCATTTACCCTGTAGTTTCCCCACCATCAGCAGGAGGAAACACGCGTGCAGACATGTCCTCCAGGAGGCCCGCATCATCACCTTTGTCTTTGTTCATGTAACATACGGACGATGTGGTGAGGAGAAACCCAGCATAAACCTTCTTTCCAGTGCAAACTATTACTGTATTGACCCAAACAGAAGATGGTATTGTTTTCCCTTCAAGTCTTAAACAAATAAAAAAAGACAAATCATCTTATTTGGATCAAGAGGTATGTATATGAAAACAACGACTTCCCCACAAGTCATAGCTTTTCTTCCTGTCACTCACACACAACAGTGACTAGTTGAAAACGTGATTGGAAAAAAAAAAGCTACACTTTTGAACTCATTCTAACCCAGCCACTTTTCAAAAGACAACCCCTTCAGTAGCGGCCATTTTAGACGATTTTGACTGATCTTTCAAGGCGCACAGAATATTGTGTTCTATGGCTATAGAAACATGGAACCTATCAAAAGAAAGATTAGACTCCCGTCTTTCATCAGAATCATCCTTTCACAGTTCCACATGGCCAAAAGGAGTAGGAAGAAGCAAAGCTTATTTAATCCTACCCTGTTGTTCACCTCCTGCTTTACATCTCATATTTTCTATAATAATAATATCATATAATAATATAATATAATAATAATAATATCATGTTTTCTAGAATAATGCCTGACAGAACAATCATTGTGATGATCAAGACTCTTCTGCCTTGTATTTAGCAAACATCAACTGCTTGTATTGTTTTTTGAATGTGCTCATCTCTGTACATTGTTTGATTTCCTTGCTCAATCCGTTCCATCATTTCATTCCACTCACAGAAATGCTGTGGCTTTTCAGCGTAGTTCTCGCATATACTGTAAATGTTTTTATTTTAAATTTTGACACAAATATTTGTTGCTTTTGTGACAGCTCGAATATCTAAATAGCTAGACCAACATAAACAACACAAAAAGGGGTTGTTTCCCATCAAAATAACAATTTGTTTACAAATATAACACCATCAACTAATAATACTAATAAGAGTTACATGTTTTGGCAGTGAAATGCTGTAGCTATTCATGTAAGAACTTAAGTGATTTTGGAAGTTGCTAGATATCAGCTCTTAAAAGAAGCTCTTATGAGCTCTATTTGCTATCATCATTAGATTTGTCCAAAGTCATGTGCCTTTAGTTGTACCAGGCATTCAAATGCATCAATAAACTGAAGAAACAAGGGCGGTCTAATCATTTTTTTCCATGACTGTATAACTTCTTAACATATCTACATGAGCTGGTTTACCAAATATCACAGTGGCCCTTGCATCCTTTCATTTTCTATGTGGCCCTCGGTGGAGACAGTCTGGACACCCCTGAGATAGATGAATAGGTATCGGCTTTATTTTAAAGCTATACAATAAAGGGGACAATAACAACAACTTTGCAAGTTCTTTTCCTGTTCCTTTTCAATCCAAAACACGTAGAATTTTTTTTTTTGATTTACATGTTAATGTGAACATTATATAAAAGTTTCCCTTGAACCCATCTATCATGTGATGTGCTATAAGCATACTTGCTTGGGTTAGAAATGTGCTTCCCCCTATAAATCCCTAACTTAAACTCAGGTAACTTCATCACATCAATGTTTTACTGATGTGGGACACTAGCTGTGGTAAAAGGTGAAAGGATTCAGTTCATTGAGTCCATTGCAACTTCTGCGCAAGTAAAATCACCATCTTCGAAATAGTTGTGACACAAAACTTTAAAAAAACAACCAGTATTCACACCCTATAATAGGCTTTTCTGCAGTAAATAGTCCTAAAATCCTCAAAACATGCACTTACCTCTTCTTGGGTCCAAATGCTGGGTGATGTTCTACCTCAGCACCATATGCACATGAAACTAATTTCCCAACATCCTTTTTAAAGCGCAACAAAGGCTTTTGTCCGCCCTCCTGAGTGTTTTCAATTGTGTGCACAAATGTGCACCAGCAGGGTGAAGCTCCAGATTGCAATGATGAAGCGCACAGACAGACAAGAAGGGAGCAGTACTGAGAGTGAGAGGAGAGAGAACTACACGGAAGCACCGTGTTGGACTCACGGCGCCCTCTAGTGGGCGGTTCTCACAGTTGTAGACAACTGTTGGAAGCGTATGAGTGCTGGAGGAAAATCGAGCCATTTTAAAACACTTTTAACATTTTGCTGCGGTGCAAAGGAATGCGAGGTAAAGTTATCCTTCGTTTATCACGGTTCATTGGTTCCAGACCCGACTCTGATGAGTGAATTTCCACAATTTAGAAATGGAGTATTTTCGCAGTTAGGTCATAGAAAACCTGTTTACAACATTCTAAATACGGGTTTTAACATTTTTACAGCCCTCTCGACATGGAATAATACGCCTATAGTCACCTTTACACTCCTCTTACCCAATATAGTAGACATAATAACAGAAAAGAAGACGTATTAGAAATACGTAAGACTCCTGCTAGTGTGTGTTGCTGTAAGGATGATTGTGCCTGTTGTCAGATCATTCAAACCTCCAAGTCTGGTTCTCATGTGCCACTCCGAACAGTACAGTAACATTACTGACACCTAGTGACCAGTGCAGAACGCTACGTATCATCACAGCGTGAACAGTACGGCCTCATGGTTTTTCAGTCAAGCCCGGTTTGGATGGTTTGGTTATGATATGTAAAAGCTCCGACTGCAGCCTCTTATGAAGTCACTACGAAAGCAAATAATCAACAAGGAGCACCGGGTCAAAAAACCGGGTCAAAAACTACTGGCATGAAGGCAACCTTCTGATGTAGCGTTTTTGTTTTAATAACTCCACAAGATAACAGTAGCAGCATTTGAAGTATCATGGAGCATCAGCACTGCTAATGCTTGCTGTGTAGTTTGCGCCTTACCGCTATTACAACATTGGTTCTGTTGGTGCTGTGTTGTAGAAATATACTTGTTAATAAATGACCATCTGGTCAAAAAGAGCTGTTATCCCTTCCCACTTTCTCATGCACTCTGAAGCATTATTCAAGCAAAAAAGTAGAATTGTCATACAATGTATAGTCAATCTTAAAATATTCACAATTTGGCTTCATTTTGTTTTTTATTGGTTTTTATGCTAACTTAAGTGGTTTGATGGGGAAAAGAGCACTGAAGCTATGAATCCAACAGAGGGCGCTGTCTCACAAGTCAATTCACTCAACATTTTCCAGCACGAAGATGATTTGCCAAAACGTCATGGTGTAAAACTACACACTTTGTTTCATTTAAGATGTGTTCAGTAACAGTCAGAGGTATTACTGAGTTGAGAGTATCAAAAATATGGATTGCTAGGGGTGTGTCCATTATGTGCGTTTTTTCGCCATCGAATAGTGGGGATGTACTCTATGTATAATTACTTTTGGAAATAACAGCCTTATTCCAAATATTGCCTGCTTCCAAGTGACCCCTGGGTAAAGAAATGGCTGTCATTGGAGCATTGACTTTATTTATTTCCTAATTTTACAAGAATAAGATCATGTTAATTCATATTATGACGAAAAAATAATGTACTTTTAGCAGCAGGAAGTTGAAATACTTAAGAAAAAAGTTGTTTTTTAAGTCATATGAGAAGCCCATCCAACCATTTTCTATGCCGCTTCTCCTCATTAGGCTTCGCACGGCTATGCTGGAGCCTATCCCAGCTGACTTCGGGCGACAGGTGGGGTACACCCTGGACTGGTTGCCAGCCAATCGCAGGGCACATATAGACAAGCAACCATTCACAAGTCGCCAATTAACCTAACATGCATGTTTTTGGAATGTTGGAGGAAACCGGAGTACCCGGACAAAACCCACCCACGCACGGGGAGAACATGCAAACTCCACACTGAGATGCCCAACGGAGATTCGAACCCAGATCTTTCCAATCTCCTGACTGTGGCTGTGTGGCCAACATGCCACTAGACCACCGTGCGGTCCTATGAGAAGCCAACGAAACAAAATAAAGTTGTAATTTTTTGAAGATTAAGGCATGGATAAACTTATATTTTGAAAATAAAGTCAAATTATCAAGAGAAAAAAGGAATATTCTAACAAGAAAAAAGTCGCAATTTTACAGGAATACATTTGTAATATGGAAAAATAACGTCATTTTAGTGGCACAGCGTTGATTTATTAAGAAAAAATATGTTATTTTTAAAGTCGTCATACAAGAAACAAACTAAACAAAATAAAGTTGTAATTTTTTGAATATTTGGTTGGGGAAAAAGTCATATTACTTTCTGAAGATTATTTAAGAAGAAAGTTGCAATACTTGGAAAATTAAAAAAAAAAACAGCAAAAATTGGGAAAAAAGAGCAAAGACCAAAGTTTATACTAATAATAGGCTTTTCCACCTCAGTCACAAAGCTGAGATGCAGTTTTTTTCTTGAAATATACCGTATAGAATTTCTGAGCATATCTACATGTTGTGGTTTACAAATGATTCAAGTGGCCCTTGCGTGTTCTTCATTCGTTCACAGTGAGTGTCCTGATGGCGTGTACCCCCTCAACAACACAGCGCCTGTGCTTACTGTCACCATTCTTCATAACGGGGGCCAGTTTCACCAGCAGGGGGTTGTAAGGTCCGTTGTGGGTGTCAGAGTTTATGGTCTTGGCGTCCGTGCGTTGGTATTTGAGGAGCTGCAGCTGCTGGTTCTCCTGCTTGAGGTTCCTGCTGCGCTCCATCAAAGCCTCTTGATGGACTTGTGCAGTGTTGAAGCGCTTCTTCAGCTCAGGGAACTCTAGCATGTGCGATGGCTGCACCGCCTGTGTCCCGGACTCCTGGGCTAGTTCTCTAGCAGCCACTAGGCCCTTTTGCTGGCTCTCCAGATGGCGGCACATCTCCGCCAACTTCAGTACCCTGGTGCCCTTGGTGATGATGGTCCTCAGGCTCTTGGCGGCATCGTTGCTGCGAAGGCTGATCTCTTTGATCATCATTTGGACAGGCACTCGATCCCGAGCCATCTGGCTCAGGAGCATGTGGATCTTGGCTTTGGCGTTGTTCCTGGCGGCCGTCAGCTTAGCCGTCATGGCCGAGTTGCTCTTCTCAGTGGTCTCCAGCCTGGACTGCGCCTCGATGATGGTGTTGTACAGCGCCACGCCCTTCTTGGATGTGGTGACCGAGACTTGCTTTTTCATCTCCATGAGCTCCACGTTCTCCTTCTCTATGATGTAGCGCTTCTCTGCCTTTTGGTTCTTGAGAACCTTGACATTCTGATCCAAGAAACACTCCTCCACCTCGAAGGCCTTCGTCTTCTCATACGCCGAGTGAGCCTCCATGGGCTCACTGTACAGCCTGTGGATGGTCGCCAAGGCCTGCTGGTGGTGTCGCTCCAAGTGGATCAACGTATCCTCAAAACCCACTTGAGCCTGCAGGAAGTAGGTCACCATAGTTTTGCTAAGGAACTCAAGCCTGTGGCCAATGACCTCCTGGCCAACGTCCCACTGTTCCTGCAGGAACCTGACCCTCTTCTCCTGCAAGGTGCGCAGACGCTCCACATTCTCCTGGTGGACGCGCCACACCTGGGCCGAGAGACGCTCCGACTCCTGCACGCCGCACGCAAACCTCTCCACTGCGCGGTTCAGGTCCTGATCCCGCCGCTCAAACGTCCGGCGCAGAGCCGCAATGTCCTCCTTGAGCTGGAAGCATCTTTCGCCGCGCAGATTGAGGCGATAGGTGTCCTTCAGCTTCACGGCGTTCCCTGCCGTGTAGGCTTTCTCCTTCTTCAGCTTGTCCCGCAGGATCTGGGGGCGGAGACTGGGGTCGTCTCCTGCACCTTTGCCCTTCTTTCCTTTTCCTTTTTTGGGCATCTCGACTTGCTCGGTTTGCACGTTATGATTTCAAAATTGCAGGTCAGATGTGCTGGTGCAAGGAGGGGGTCAAATATTTTGTTTACACTGAGAGTAGGACAACGATGACATCACTGACTGTCACTTAGTGTGATGCATTAGAGAGAGTGATGCAAAAGTGTCACGATGACATGAATGTATTTATCCTTTGATGAAGTCATCAAGGCATATTTCTTATGACAATTTTATGTACCGCAGTACATGTGGGTGACATCAAAGTAATGTTCAATATGGAAGGATTTTGATTTGTTACAATATTTCGAAATCACTGGATCAAGAGTTGTTCTTGTGTGATCACACACACACACACACACACACACACACACACACAACACTCCAGACATATCGAGCATCCATATGGCCAAATAACTCCAACTTCGCTCATCAGACCACAGAATAGTTGACCAAAAGCTGGGATCTTGCTTCAGATGACGTCTACAAAAGGCCAGGCGAGCTTCCAGATGTTTCTTCTTGAGCTGTGGCGTCTTCCGAGGTCTACGTCCATGGAGACCTCCTCGGTGCAGGACTCGCTCGATGGTGGACGGTGACACCTTTATCACTCCCTGGTGTTTTAATTAGGGCCTTGGTTGTGGTCTGTTGGTTCTTGTTGACCTCTCAGCAGATTTTCCTGGCAAGTTTGGGCGACACCTTACGCTTCCTGCCACACCCACTGAGGTTTATAGCAGCGTTGAACCTCTTGCGCTTGTTGATGATGCTCTGAACGGTTGCCAGAGGGACATCATACTGCTTGGAAATGGCCTTGTAACCCTTTCCTTCACTGTGGGCACATACAAGACGCTGATGTAGGTCCTCGCTGAGCTCCTTCTTGACCATGATGACCAGAAATTGAGAATGACCTGAACACTTTTCCGCTATTCTTCTGGAAAGAAGTCTTATTTCGTTTTTAGATCAGTGTTTAACATTTGGTCAACAATACTAAGGTTTTTTTTTGTTCCATTGTGACACCTTGAAGTAACTACTGGAGAAACATTACCGCATTTGGCACATGTTTTTTGAAATATTGTCAGGGGTATGAATAATTTTGAACATGGCATTTTTTGGGAATCAATCAATAAAATACCCCTGAAATTATAAAGATTTTCTTGAATTTTGTATTGTTGTCATTCTTTCAATTGTTGTTCACATACAGCTGACACACAAACTTGAAAAAATGCATTAATTTCATCATTAAATGAAAAAAATCACAAGAATTAGCAAGGGTATGAATAATATTGAGCACAACGTCAATTGTCATAAGGGCTGGACCATTTTGTCACCAGACCTTGAGAGCATTGACTTTTAATGAATGCCTTAAGTCCCCAAGCAATTTCTAACTTGAAAAACACCATATTTGTGTGTATTATGTATTATTATACAGTATATGCGACTTCAACAAAGTGCAGTCCCGCTCCAATATGGCTGCCATGCTCACGCATCGAATGCTAATGCCGAGCTAGAACTGTAGGCTGGCCAGTGAGGCTGGCTAGCTTGCTAGCTAATATTTTCACTTTTTAAACGATTGAACAATTGTACTTAAATAATATGTGTATAAAATCTATTATATATACGTACATACACATAGTCATTGGCATTGCAAACAATAGAGTACAAATTAGTTGAAACGTAAACAATAGAATGTGGGCTAACGTGCATGTAACGTCATCAATTTGAGACGGAAGTCCTCTTGCGAAGGCATATGATGACGTAGATTGTAGTCGACCGCTACAACTTGACTCATGAATTACAAGCGAAGCAAACAATGCGTTTATAATAATTATTATTATGACTAAAACAAGTTTTTATGCCAGTATGCTCTAAAATTCTACATGATTGTACATTGACTATTTGGTGGCTGTTGAATAGACACAGCGTCATGTCGTTTCTGGTGGATTCTGTCATCATGTTCACCTCTCAGGTACCATAAATTTAAATTGTCTTACTAGTTATGCTGTAGTTTAACCTTGTTCGTAAGAGGTTACAATTAAAAGTAAAAGCATAAACTGAATAAAACACTAGTCTTGTGTCTATGGTGCATGCCCGCACAGCAATAGTTGTGTTTTTCTCCATCTGCAGGTGCTATTCTTTGGATTTGGATGGTTATTCTTTATGCGGCAACTTTTCAAAGACTATGAGGTACAAATCATGTCTGACGAGTCTTTATTATCGTTATTCAAGTGTTAGCCGTCATCCCTATTAAAGACGTGTGCATATGTTGCCAGGTGCGTCAGTACGTGGTACAGGTGGTCTTCTCCATCACCTTTGCTTTTTCATGCACCATGTTTGAGCTCATCATCTTCGAGATATTGGGTGCCTTAAGTAGCAGGTATGCACATGATCTCTCTTGTTATTCGATGCATTTAAATTGATGTCTTTGTCTGCTTCAAGTTCCAGGTATTTTCACTGGAAGCTGAACCTCTATGTGATTCTGCTTGTTCTCATCTTTGTGGTGCCCTTTTATATCGGGTACTTTGTCGTGAGCAACATACGCCTGTGTAAGTAAAGACGCCGAAGTGGTTTGACTGGCTTTATACTGCGGTATTTAACAAATGCCCGTTTGCTTTGTGTAGTGCAGAGACAGAGGCTGCTTTTTGCGTGCATGGTGTGGTTTACCTTCATGTATTTCTTCTGGAAGTTGGGCGACCCATTTCCCATACTGAGTCCAAAACATGGTAAGGCAGCGTCCTCGCTCCGGCTTGCACGCAAACAGTATAAGCACAGTGCGTGTCATTTTGGTATCCTATTTTCTTCAGGCATTCTGTCCATCGAGCAGCTCATCAGTCGTGTTGGTGTGATCGGAGTCACGCTCATGGCTCTCTTGTCTGGCTTTGGTGCCGTCAACTGTCCCTACACGTACATGTCATACTTCCTCAGGTAGGCTGAGCGTTCATTTTGCTCGCAGCTGCGTTCCTCGTGATCTCATGATGATTCAGTAAGTCGTAACGACAACAAAAGAAGTGGTGGTTGTTTTTTTACTGTTTTAGACTTGGACTGTAATGATTCACAAGGGAAATTGGTTTGTTGCAGTAGCGCAGTTGCAGAAGAAAAAGAACAACAATCGAATCAAATGCAGCACGATATGAATGAAATATAATAAAATACATGTAGAGAGGAAGTAAGGTAAAGAAGATTAGCATATTTTCAAATAGTGGGTCTCCTGCGGGTGCCCAGAGTCCGCACTAAACACGGTGAGGCTGCGTTTCAGTTTTATGCTGCCAAAATCTGGAAGAGTCTTCCAGAAGATGTGCGACAATCCTCAACTTTGGCAATGCTGAAAACCCTTCTATTCAACTGTGCATTTGACCACTGAAAGCATTTGCTCTGCACTCTTCATTTGCATTTATTTTTTTATTTTTTGTTCAATGGAATGATTTTAGAATGATTTTATGTTTTAAGGAATGATTTTATGAAGTGATTTTACTTTTCTTTTCTGTCAAGCACTTTGAATTGCCATGTGTGCGAATTGCGCTCTAGAAATAAACTTTCCTTGCCTTGATTACAAATATAAGTCAATTCAAGTAAATGTGCAGGATATTCAAGGGAGGACAGATAGTCCAGCGCTATAATTCATAATTATGATTAAGTATTATTCATAAAAAATATTTAATTCATATTTTTTGCTTTATATATATATATATATATATATATATATATATATATATATATATATATATATACAGTTATTACTTACAGGGCTACAGGCTTTTTTTTTACATTTCAATCATAAATTAATGCATGCCTTAAATTTTTTTAAAAATAATAATTATGTATGTATATTAGTACATTTATTAGTTGTTACAGGGCTATTGTTTATTTTTAATTCAATGTTTTATTTGTATTATTTATTGATGTGATCAATATTTACTCATGCAACGATGTCTATATTCTTTTGCTTTATTCGTTATAACTGGGCTACAGGTTTTTTTATGAGCATTGGAGACTCTAAATTGTCCATAGGTATGAATGTGAGTGTGAATGCTTGTTTCTCTATATGTGCCCTGCCATTGGCTGGCCTGGACCAGTCCAGGGTGTACCCCGCCTCTCACCCGAAGTCAGCCGGGGTAGGCTCCAGCATACCCCCCCAACCCTCGCGAGGATAAGCGGCATGGAAAAACGGATGAATGTTTTACCACGTGTTTTTTATTTTGCTGTTGTTTTTTACTTTTTCCAGGAACGTAACAGACAGTGACATCCTGGCTTTGGAGAGGCGGTTGCTCCAAACAATGGACATGATTGTTAGCAAGAAAAAACGGTACGTTAAAAAAAAACAACAACATTTTTTTTTGAAGTTTATGTAATATGTTTTGTGAAACACGTTTGCACTCGTGCAGCATCGCCATGACACGCAGACAGATGTACCAACGTGGCGAGGACCACAACAAACAGACGGGACTGTGGGGCATGATCAAGAGTGTCACCTCGCCGCCAACGGGAAGCGAAAGTATCCTTCATTTCAACACCCACCTCATAGAATTGCCTCTTTCACTGATGGGCTTCCTAAAAATGACGGACATGTTCGTCTGCTTCAATGCAGACCTGTCTCTCATCCAGCAGGAGGTGAACGCTCTCGAGGAGCTCAGTCGACAGCTCTTTCTGGAGACGGTAGACCTGCAAGCCACCAAGGTTGCACGCACACACACACACACACACACACACACACACATGAACACACATCATTAAAATGTGCAACATGTTGCTGTTAATAGTAGCTCACTTCCTTCGTGTTCACAGGAGCGCATTGAGTACTCCAAGACGTTCCAGGGAAAGTACTTCAACTTCCTTGGCTACTTCTTCTCCATCTATTGTGTGTGGAAGATCTTTATGGTGGGGGCACAAACACAGGCTTGGTGAATTATTATTATCCATAATAATATTTGTAATTTCAATTTCCAAGGTGTGTTCTATCCACCACAGGCCACCATAAACATTGTGTTTGATCGCGTGGGAAAGACCGATCCGGTGACCAGAGGCATTGAAATAACAGTCAACTACTTGGGCATCCAGTTTGATGTAAGACCTCATTGAACTCACACTACACAGAGAATGAGGAAAGGGAGTCACATGTTATACAACACAGTAAACTACACGGACAAACTTACAAGCCATCCTAATTTTCCAAAATTTACGCTTACGATACCAACTTTTTTCTCTTCATATTTGGATTTTATTCTTGTAAAATGACTGCTTTATTTTGTTTGCTCATATTATTACAACTTTTAAAAGACAACAGTTTTTCTTTAATATTTCAACTCTGTGCTACTAAAATTCCGTTACACGTTGGGTCACACTGGTGGAGCGTGTCGTCCAGAAACCGGAGGATTGGTGGTTCGATCCTTGCTCCCTCCACCTGGTCACCCCATTCATTTTGCCTCCAGTGCTGCCCACACTGGTGTATGAAAGTGATGAATGTTTGGTGGTGGTCGGAGAGGCTGTAGGTGTGAATTGGCAGCCACGTTTCCATCAGACTCCCCCAGGGCAGCTGTGGATACAGATGTGGAATACCACCACCAGTGTGCGTCTTGAGTGAATGAATAATGAGTTCACTTCATTGTGAAGCGCTTTGGGTTTCTTGAAAAGCGCTATATAAAATCTCGTCCATTATTATTATTTTTCCTTGTAATATTACGAGTTTATTCTTTTTTCATGTTAAATTTTTGAAAAAATATTATTTCATGTTAAACTATTTTTCCTCTTAATATTTTGACTTTATTCTCATAAAATCATAGCTGTTTTTCCATGCTGTTTTTTTTAGTTTTTTTTTTTTAAATTTTCCAACAATTTCACCTTTTTGCTTGTAAATTTTCTTGTTGTAATTATGACTTTATTCCCATATTTTGACTTTTTCTTGTGACATAACTTTTCCACTTATATTACGTTATTCTCATAAAGTTGGATTACAACTTCTCTTAATATTTTGACCTTGTTCTTGTAAAATTACTGATTTTCCCATTTTTGCTGCACTAGTTTTAGTTTTCTTATTCAATTATATTTTTTAAATATGCCACAGGCCACTCAAAAAAAAAACAGCTACTGGCTGCAAAGGCCGCATTTTGGACACCCCTGACTTAGGGTGAATGAGGTGTGTTTTCTGTGGGGGAAAAAACAACACAATTTTTGTACAATTTTTTATTATTTTTTTAAGTCTACTTTTATATTGGAGCACACGAGGGACAGATTGTGGTATTTGATTTTTTTATTTGATTTTTTCCCCTTTCAGGTGAAGTTTTGGTCTCAGCACATCTCCTTCATCCTGGTGGGCATCATCATCGTGACATCCATACGGGGTCTACTCATCACCCTCACTAAGGTTCATACAGTAGATGACACAATGGCGACACTTGTTCACTGTCTGAATGACTCTTCTTCCTGTGCAGTTCTTTTACGCTATTTCCAGCAGCAAGTCTTCCAATGTCATCGTGCTGGTGCTGGCTCAGATCATGGTGAGATGACTCGCTCTTCAACTCATATCGTCATCTTTAAGCCGGCGACGTTAACACGCGTCTTCCGTCGTCGTCAGGGCATGTACTTCGTGTCGTCGGTGCTGCTGATGCGCATGAGCATGCCGCTGGAGTACCGCTCCATCGTCACGGAGGTGCTGGGAGAGCTGCAGTTCAACTTCTACCACCGCTGGTTTGACGTCATCTTCCTGGTCAGCGCCCTGTCCAGCATCCTCTTTCTCTACCTGGCCCACAAGCAGGCGCCAGAGAAACACATGGCGCTCTGACAACACCTCCACTACCCGGGTTATTACATGCATTTTTTAAAAATCTTTAATCAGAGTGGAATTGATCCTGTGCAGTGTTCCTGAATCAGGAGCGGATGCCATGGAAAAGTCCAGAATAAAAGTTTTGATTTGTACTTTGTATTCATTTTATTTTTTATTTCGTCTGAACACACTGGAGCAGACCCCATTTTTGTTATGTGACTGTCAATTTCACATCGCTTTGACTAAAACATTCAATAAACGCAGCAGTTTTTCTATTGAGGGCAAAATAAACATTCTTATTGTTTGTTCAGGTTCTGTATTTTATTGTTTGTTTTTTTACATAAGGGGACGTTCTAACTTTTTCGATAAAAAAGGAATTAAGAAGTACAAAGAAGTCTTTTCAAGCACTAACAGAAGACAATTACTGTACATACTAATTCTTCTCTACAGGATATCTCAAAAGTAAGTACCCCCCTCACATTTCTGCAACTATATTACTGTAGCTTCTGGTGGGACGATTATAGAAATGAAATCTGGATATGCATGAGAGTAGTCCGTGTACAGCTGGCAGTATAGCTTCACTACGCACTGAAAACAAGTCCATGCATAATCATTGTCTAAATATCTGGCAAAAGAATTGAGTACATACACCCTCACGGTGAACATGTCCAAATGGTGTCCGAAGTGTCAACATTTAGTGTGAGGAATCTTGGAATCTTCTTCCACTCCTCCTTGTTAAGACACCTTGTGCACCTCTGCTTCAGAATGTCACGGTGCACGTTGAAATTCACGTTTTGCCTAAATAAAAAACAGCTCACCCAATGGCGGCAGCACTCATGCAGCCCCAGACCATGACTAATGCTACGACCACCATGTTTGACTGCAGGAAAGACGAAATGATCTTGCTACTCACTTGTGTTGCCAGTGTAGTCATTTTCATTCTAAACTGCTATACAAGCAAACGTAGTCAAATAGACGCTAGATGGCAGTGACAGCACATTCCCTGAGCCCATCGTCAAATGATGTATCTATCATAACATGCTGTAGTGGAGAGGATTTATTTTGTTTATAATGAATGATGAAAAATATGGGAATTTTAGGGGAAACTAAACAGGAGACGTTGAGGAAAAGGGGTAAAATACGGGAGTTTCCCAGGGAAAATCAGAGGGATTACTGTCATTACTATTATTTTACAATATTAAACGGATAGATATTGCAGGTCTTTCCTTCCTGTAGCTGTCAGACGCCATAATATAAACTGCTCCACAAATCCGGTACAATAATCGTGCAATAAACTGTGCAATAACCATGCAATAAACCTGTGGCTTGCTCAACATGCACACAGCTGTAATTAGTGTATAGAACTTCTTGATTTGTCTTGCCTTGATTTTGCACTTTCTATGCTCATGTGTTCTTTTTGCTGCTGTAAACCTGGAATTTCCCTTTGGGCTAATAAAGGCTTATCTTATCTTATTTTAATATAAATTAATAGAGCTACTAAAGCAAAAGAGATCCAAAACAAGAGCTGTAGCTTATTCAGTGAGGGGCAAACTAATACAGTCATGCTGTTCCATGGTTGAATACGGCCTCTTATTAGTCAGAATATGCATATTTAAGCTAATGTTACGTGTTTTTATGTGCCTAAATTAAGCATGGTCAAGCACAAAAATAGCTAAAAGAACTAACATACCAAAATACTGTAAGGTATTGACAATATGTAGTATTGTACATTGGTCACTAGGTGTCAGTAATCTTACTGTAATGTTCTGTGAGACACACAAGTACCAGAACAACAGGCTTTTATTGCAGGTTTGAATTATTTTAACAGGCACAATAATCCTGAATAAAAATCCTTAATAAAAACACGGGCGACTATTGGGGCCATACCCCACGCCAAACTGAAACGCAATTCTGAACTCCGACATCACTTCCTGTCCATCCCTCACTCAGTTACCCAAGGGCACACATTTATAGCAACACATACGAGCAGAAGTCTTATTTGTGTCTTAAATGGCTTATTTACACTTATCATGTCTACTGTATTGGATAATGGGAGGTTAAAGGTGACTATAGGGGTGTTATTTCATGTCTACAGAGCTCTGGTAATGTTTAATAATGTTTTCTATCCTCAAAGGACCAAAATATTACATTTATAAATGAGGAATCCTACGTTGCGGAAATTCACTTACCATGGTTGGGCCTGGAGAGGCAATAAACAAGGGATTACTGTATAGATATAAATATACAGTACATATACTGTATATACAGCGAGAGAGACGTTTTGCTACAGCTCTTGTATTGGAGATGGACCTACTGGTGTGACCAGTGTGTGTACAAGAAGGCTAATTGGTTGGATTCATCTTGTGTGTTGTCTCTTCTTAAAGTTTGGCATCCAAACTATTACAAGACGAAGATGAAGACACGGACGCCGTCTGCGAATGGAGAAACATATGCAATTGTGTTAGCGACAGTATTGACAAGAAATGTCAAATGTGTGCACTTATTGTGCAATTAGCTTGCATTTCCAGTAGCTTTGTACGTTGACTGTTAATTGAAATGTTTCATTTTTGAGGATATATATTGTGCGTGGATCTTCTTCCTCTGGACAGAACAGAGTGTACATTCCTTCATAGAATATTTAAAGCTGCTCACCCTGTCTTTCGTTGGAGTTTGCTGTTCCTCCTCTTGGTTGTGGACTTGTCCTCGTGACGTCTCCTGCAGCAGCTCCCGTGTGATGGCCACCCCTTTGGCTTTGAGTTGCTCATAGACGCTCTTGGTGGCCACCAGCAGCTCCAGAGAGCTTCCGCTGCTGTGGATCATGGCCACCACCTCCTCGTGAGTGCTCTTCTCCACATTCATCCCGTTGACCTCGACCACCACATCGTCGTCCTCTAGACCGGCCTGGTCGGCGACTCCGCCCTTCACCACCTGAGATGAACCGTGTCCTTCCATGTCACACCAGTTTTGATCCTCTAGACATCTTTTCTTACCTCTTTAATGTACTGGCCATACACCCCCAGGAGGCCGTTTAAGTGGAAGCCAAATCCAGCTGCTGCCTTCTCCATCTTACACAATTTAGGCTTGAGCTCCTCATCCTCATCCTTCTTCTTCTCCTCCTCCTGCGCAGGTGTGGATGGTTTATCCAGGAGTAAGGTGGTTGCCTCTAAGTAACTCGGTGGGGAAAGAGAGTCCTTCTTCTCCTCCCAGAAGAGCATAGGTGACACTTTAGCCTGTGTGGGAGCCAACATATTGGACACAATACAGTGCATACTCTACTTTACTGAGCCGCGACATCACTTCATCAATTACGGTGGTGTGGAAAGGTGTTTCCCCCCTTCCTGATTTCTTGTTTGTCACACTTAAATCTTTCAGATCATCAAACACATTTAAGTATTAGTCAATAACAACACAACTGAACACAAAATGCTTTTAAATGAAACTTTTTATTATTAAGGGAGAAAAAAAAATCCAAACCTACACGGCCCCGTGTGGAAAAAAGTGATTTTTGTCATTTGTGCATTTTACAAATGTGATATTGTATTTCTGATTTGACTTTGGTAAAATTGTAAACGTTTTTACCTTAAAAAGCGATGACACAATTCTTAAAATGAACGGTTGCAAAAGCATAACCACCCAGGCTACTGTAACAGTAAAAATATGAATTGTTATGTGATGAGTTATTACAAGCATGAATAACTATATAGAGTGACTCAATGACAGTGTCAATCAAAAGTGAGCATTATTATCTTTGTAACGGCCGAATTTATACAACAGAAGCCTTTTGCCTGTTGGGTCTCATAGGATTGTGCTGGTGTGCCTAATATTGTGGCTGGTGTGTACAGTAAGGTCCAGTCAACTAGAGCGGTGATGCTACAGCGTGATCTTACCTGAGCGTACATGAGGTCAGTGTCCTTGTCCACCACTAGGAGGCAGCACTTGTCGCCACTCTGCCTGATAGCATCCACCACCTGCTCATGAGTACAGCCGTTCACCTCCTGGCCGTCCACAGCGACCAGCCTGTCCATGTCCCTGAGACCTCCCATCTCTGCTGGACTCCCTCTGTCTATGTCCCTGATGACGTGTCCTGTAGGAAGGGACGCCGTCAGCATGCGCTCATTTCCTTGGTTAAAATAGTTGCCGTAGACCTGCCTTCAGTGCTGGGCTCCTCCCTGAGCAGGAAGCCATATCCGCCGGGCCCTTTGGTCAGGTGGACGATGCGTGGCCGGTAAGGGAGACACTTAGTGGTTGCGAAGCGTGCGGCTATCTTCAGGGACACACTTTGGTAGTACCGGTCCGTCTCGTCATCCACCAGGAGGAACATGAGGCTGCTGCCCGCCATCTTGATCTTGTCCACCACTTGTTCGTGCGTGGAGCCCTCGATGTTGTCTCCGTTGACTTCCAGAAGACGATCGTTGAGTTTGACCCCGGCACTGTCTGCCACACCGCCCGGAACCACCTCCGTAATGAAGATGCTCTGGTCGCCTAAAAAAGGATTTCAATGATTTTACGTGTGTTTTGTGCCACTGTGTGATGTTTTTCAAGTCATTTTGTCTCTGTTGGGAGTGAGTACAGGTCAAATTTGCCAGAGGATATTCTTTAAAAAACACTTTGTCGTCGTCTCTGTTTCTTAAAGTAGCCTAAATGGCAAAGCTACACAAAAAGCGACACACTTGACAAAATGCCCCATTGAAAATGCCATTTTTATCCTCCTGTATGCTTTATGTTAATATTTCATCTGCTGGCCTTCTAGTTGTCATTTTCATATTTGTCCACCAGATGGTGCTACTCCCCCCGCATTTCAAAGCATGTAGCAACATTTCACACCTTTTTACTGCTGTCTGCAAAAAGATGGGGTATTAGCGCCACTTTGAAATAAAAATTCTGAGATAAACTCGTAAATTTAAGACTTAATTCTCAGAAATTTAGAAAAAAGTTTGAGATTTGAGACAGCTATGAAAAGGGGGGACTAATGTGACCTTTGGCTTTGGGCATGTACCGAGGCCGGGGTAAGGAAGCTAAATGCTAAATGCTCAACTGCTTTGTTTTGCTGCCACGTTATAAATAAAAGCCTGCCTGAAGCATTTATGCTCTATTTTCTCCCTTGACACATATGTCACAATGACATCAATTTATGACTTAATTCTCGCAAATTTACGACTTTGTTCGAGTAAATTTACCACTTTATTCTCGGAAATTTACAACTTTATTCCCGTAATATTATGACTTTTTTCTCGTAAATTTACGACTTAATTTTTGTAAATGTCAGACTTTTTTTCTCCTAAATTGGCGACATGATTCTCGCAATATTGTGACGTCTTTTCTCGTAAATGTACAAGTTTATTCTCTTAAATTTACGACTTTACGTATTCTCGTAATATTGTGACTTTTTTTTCTGGTAAATTTATGACTTTATTCCCGTAAATTTACAACTTTATTCCCATAATATTATGACTTTTTTCTCGTAAATGTACAACTTTATTCTCTTAAATTTATGAATTTATTCTTCTAATATTGTGACTTCTTTTCTTGTAAATGTACAACTTTATTCTCTTAAATTTACGACTTTATTCTTGTAATATTGTGACTTTTTTTCTGGTAAATTTATGACTTTATTCCCGTAAATTTACAACTTTATTCCCATAATATTATGACTTTTTTCTCGTAAATGTACAACTTTATTCTCTTAAATTTATGAATTTATTCTTCTAATATTGTGACTTCTTTTCTTGTAAATGTACAACTTTATTCTCTTAAATTTACGACTTTATTCTCGTAATATTGTGACTTTTTTCTCGTAAATGTACAACTTTATTTTCTTAAATTTAGGACTTCATTCTCGTAATATTGTGACTTTTTTGCGTCAGGTCTCTGCACTGGCTGCCTGTCCGTCAGAGAACAGACTTTAAAGCAGCTCTGCTTGTGTACACGTCTTTTCACGGTCGCTGACATCTTCGAGCCTCATAAACCATCTCGGGCTCTGAGAAGCTCAGGGAGTGGTCGCCTGCGGGTGTCCAGCTGCGTTTCAGTTTTATGCTGCCAAAATCTGGAACAATCTTCCAGAAGATGAGCGCCAATCCTCAACTTTGGCAATGTTTAAATCCAATTTGATGTTTTTATGGAATGATTTTATGAAGTGATTTTACCCTTCTTTCTGTAAAGCACTTAGAATGACCTTGTGTAGGAATTGTGCTCTAGAAATAAACTTGCCTTGCCTTGCCTAGTGATAACAGGAGTAATAACAAATCCTTCTTTATATTTTGAAATTCAAGAAATAATTTTAGATCCCTAAAACTTAATTAACAATTGATATGTATTGTATATTTATGTGTGAAATAGTTAAAAGAGTGACTCATTTAAGGTGGAAATAAACATTAATATATGATATTTTTCAGCATTTTGTGCGTTTTATGATGCGGTCAGTAAACGATCTCACCTTTAAAAGAGCGAAGAGAGAAGCCATAGCCAGAGCTGGACTTGACCAGGTAGCAGAGTCGAGGTTTTAGAGCCTGCTGGGCCACGCCGTTGACTGCTGGGGGGTGTTGAGGCTCACCCAGATTCACTCCTTGCGTCTTCGCCTGCTTGTAGGAAGCTTCATCCAGAATGTGGAAGGTGACTGTCACCCCGCTGGTTCTCACCAGCTCCACCACCTAAAAAGCCATGTCAGAAAGTAGTACAGGACTCTCTAGCACAGTACAGGTCCACTCGCCACACACACACACACACACACACACACACACACACACACACACCTCAGAATGGGAAAGCCCATCGACAAATTTGCCATTCACTCGAAGGATGCGGTCTCCATCTTTCATGCCTGACAGTTCGGCAGGACTACCCATGTCCAAGCAGCGGATCAGGTGGCCATCCTCGCCTTGCTCCACCCTCAAGTAGAAGCCAAAAGTCTGACCCGGCATCTTCGTTAGAGAAATCACCTTTGGTTTGTACCCGGCCATGTTCTATGGCATATGCAGAAACAATCAGTCAGGACTTATTGCAATGTAACAACATCCTTTCCCAATCAAATGACAACAAAGTGAGCAAAGTATCCCTGCAGCCTTAAGAATTTCCTCCAATAAGTTTATGTTCCATGCATGTGTCACACTGACAGTTAATGGTTAATCACTTAAGCTAGTGATGACTCAGGCTGCAAAGGAGAGCTGAACTTGGAACCCACGTTATTAGTTGTCAAATGCTGTTGTTGTAAAATGATGGTGAAGCGCGGCGTGTGGTGTTGGTTGACAAGCACGTGCACGTGCACGTGCGTCTCCAAATCATTTGTAGAATAGTTCAAAGTTAGGGATTTAACAACACAACATTCACAAAAATCAAAAGGTAGTTGTGGCTGACTTTGGGAGAGGCGGGGTTTAGTGCACTGGTCGCCAGCCAATCGCAGGGCATGTATTTACTGTATGTTTTGACGAGTAATGGGCCACAAAACAGATGTCACTTAGAATTTCTGAAAAAACGCGATATTGATAATCCAACTGCGATATTGCACCTGCTTTTTGTGCAATATGCTTTTTCATTTCTTTTTTCCCAATTTGTAAGGATAACATTTTTTTCTTAAAATAGTATTTTCAAATTCTTTTATTGGGAAGATTTAAAAAGGGTCATAAAAGAAGACATTGGGAGATTTTGGAGATACATTTTTGGAAAGACACACTTTTGAAAAAAAAACATTTTGTACTTTTTTCTGGGAATGTAAAAAAAAAAATCTGAGGTAAACGGCACACATTTTGAAGATACCGTATTCTATGTTGCACAGCGACAATCTAAAATTTTATTTAGATTTCTGTTTTTCTTTTTAAAGTGCAACATTAAAAAAATATATTTCACATTTTTATTTTGTATTTGAAAGATTTGACAAAGGGGTCAAGTACAGGGTCACTCACCATCAGCTCCAGTCTTCACTCGGTCGACGTCCCAAAGCAAGAGCGCACCTGTGGCTGCTCCAGGCGAATCCAGAGTCTTCTCAACGCACACGTCTTCAAGGGGGACTTTGATGGGCCAAAGGTGAGCCTAAAGGTTGAGTTATTTAACAGCGTCTCCAAGGAGTGCCTCGAGGCTGAGGCGTTATGTCATCTGTTCTTGGAAAGATGTTTGTGACGCCGGTTATAAAAATGCAACACCAGGTTTTACAAAAGTACTTTATTGCACATTTGGGATGCAACGGCTTGTAGGCGCAGATTTTGTACAGGTTTTGCTGAGAGGAACTGATAAAAACTAAAACCCCTTATTAAAAAAAAAGGTTCCCCACCCCTGGTTTAGCAAATGGATTAATAGTAAGCTTGGTGGGGGGGTAACACCCCCAAAATACATGAAATTACATGTTACATCAAAAAGGAACAATTTGGTTCATTTTTTAGAGAAGAAAAATCAAACATTTTTGGAGATGAATGCTTTTTCATGACAGTACAATGACTGTTACCATTTACTAACGTCCAACATTCGATCTTTTGAACCAAATGTAATTATTATGACATTATTTCAGTTTATTTTTTGTTTAATTCATACATTTATATATTTTATTTTATGTAATATTTTGCAATCAGTGTGGCAATACAGGTGACAAAAACAAACACAAAACCGATTTAGACATGGTCTTTAACCGCGGGAGGGTGCTGAAGCTATAAAAACTTAAATTATGATTCCTCAGCTGTTTGGGATGGGACAAAGGTGGCACCATCTCAGCTCAGTCCTGAAAAAAAAGAATGCTAAAAAAGAGAAAGCATGAATGTGTTCATTCATAGCAATTTTTTGTATTGTTTCGATGTAAATGTGACATTTTAGGTACGACTTATCCAAAACTGTAAGGGGCCTTTTTCTTCTCTTGACCTCGTGAATGTTTGGTACATGAAAGCTATGGCAAGGTTGGTCCAAGGCTGCTTGTGGGATCCAGTTGGGACAGCTAAGCTTCAGGTGAAGCCTCGGCCGGAGCCCCGGGTTGAGCCCCGGGTTGAGCCCCAGGTTGAGCCTCAGGTGGAGCCTCGGGTGGAGCCTCAGGTGGAGCCTCGGGTGGAGCGTCTGTCTCCTGTTGAGTCAGGCCTGTGATACATTTAGGAAACCATTTGAGAACAGTAGTGGAGCCTTGCTCATTCCAGTCGCCTTCAGCCCTGTCCTGCAATATGTGGAAGAAGAATATATCATCAAACATTTACAATTTGTATTGTGGCTTATACAGATGCCATTTTAGAAGAAAATGCGACAATGTGCACTGCAAAAACAACATTTCAAGAACGTAAAATATTCCCCCTTTTAAAAAATAGTTTCAATTTTCAATCTTAGCTAGCAATTTTTACATGAGAAAAATAATCTCATATTTAATAATTAAGAAAGTTTGTCAAATTAATTCTTGTAAAGATAATCTCATATTTAATAATTAAGAAAGTTTGTCAAATTAATTCTTGTAAAGATATTTTTGTTTTTTAAAAACAACAAGCTAAAAACTTCATTTCGATTACCCCCCCAGCTACAGATTAGGAATATTTGTCTTAAGTTAAGAGTTCCTGGTTACCTAACTTTCTAAATTGAATAACAGACTCACACACAGACAATATAAAATCTAAAGTTTTGCTGATTTCAGACCAATGTGAAGGCTGCACTGTAAGTTTCCTAGCGCGTACCAAGATTTATTAGATCAAATCTGGCCGTAAAATCTCATTTAAGCTTGTGTTTTTTGTTATTAAAGACAAGCTAAATGGGTACGATTATTAAACTTCATTCCTTCTTCCTCGCTCCGTTTGAAAGACTAAGTTTAGAATGAGTAAATTGGAGAGGCTACCGAGTTAGCTTGGTAGCTTACTAGCTTAGTGTCGGCCGTCTCTTATGTCCCTGCAGTGAGCCTGTAGCCTTTGCAATGTGGTGTAAACAAAGAATAGGAGTTTAAAGGTGACTATAGGGGTGTTATTTCATGTCTTCAGGGCTCTAATGATGTTAAAAAACGCATTTAGAAAGTCATATTGAATCCTACTTCGTGGAAATTCACTTAGCACGGTCAGGTTCGGAAGCAATTAACCGCGATAAACCAGGTGTGACTTTCGTAAATCTCATTTTGCTTAAATCTAGCCTCTTTAAAGCAAATTCTATCTCAATTTACTAATCAAATTTGAGCAATTGGCCCTAATTCTTACCTTACAATAACAACATTTGACTTTTTTTAAAAAGAAAAACAGCACTTTTTTTTTTAGTTTTGCCCATCATCCACGATCCTTATGTGAAATATGTGCTATATATCTTTTTGTGCAAAAAGATATATAAAGATATAAAAGAGACACACCTACCCTGCCTACAAAGACAGCTATTAAAACACCTCCAACAAGGTTTCATGGTTTCATATCCACGCCGTAACCATGTACTAACAGGTACATTCATGATAACATGTCATACTTAACAGCATTTTGCCGTATTTTGGTCCTTTTAAGCAGTACCGGTGTCGTGCCTAAGAAGGTAGCCCTGATAGGAAGTGCGTCTCCTTCCGCGGAGGGGGCGGAGCTGAGTTTCCTTGCTTGGATATGATCTTAGCTTATTAAAATAAACAAAATGTGGATCGTTACGGTCAGGCTCTGATTGTCAAATATTGGTATTGTTGTACGAGACATTAATAAATCCTTTTGATTCTGCACATGACGTGACGCCCAAGTTAATAGCATTCACTGCACCATCTGACCGTGTCTTTTATTACCCTTCTCCTTGTAATAAAGTGTAGATTGGTGATCAGCCTGCCAGCTAAACGTAGGCTAAATACTCAGTACTTGATTCAAACAGGCTTTAATTAGGATCAATATGTTTCTGATACAGTAATCTACAGTATAAGAGCATTTCAGCACACTGCCAGGCTCAATTTCACCTTTTTCACTCCGATGGTAGGCTGTGATACAATACTGCAAACAATGGTTATTTACTGCAACTCATCCTTTTCACAGGGTATCATATTTATTTATCCGGGTACAGTATGTCTTTTAAAAATCCGCCCTCTGTTGGTCATCTTGAGCAACATCATAGTATTTATTCAGAAATTGCCAACACTATCAACCAGAACATGTTATGAGGGGTGTACGCATTATTTCCACCTGCCTGACTGTGTCTGCTGCATAAATGACCCCCCACACCCCCACCCACCCATCCCCACTCTCAGACGATGTACTAAAATCATGGAATTATTCTGCAGGTATTTGTGGTCATATGTGACAAAAGTGGTGAATTTGGAGTAGTTTCATTAATCACAGCTGAAGTTAGAGGGGGTACATATTTTGGCCTCCTTTTTTCTTTTTGCAAGATTTGCTGTATAACATGCAATTGATCAAATTAAAAGGGAAGCATAAAGTATGTATATATAAAGTTACACCTTGCAGCAAAAGGCTAATACGCTTTAATACAATACAGCTGAATATACGGTACTCCAAATAAAGAAACTGTTCCCATAGTAACAAAAAAAAAGTAATAATAAGCACTCTTTAAAGCTAAGACAAGACAGCAAGACAAGCAACACAGACAAATTCCTCTTCTGCTTCGGCTTCAGAATAATTCATATGGTTATAGAATTGAACCTGACGATGATGGAAATTTATATCCAGGAACTTTGGTGCAGATTCGTAGGTTAAAAACGTACTAAGAATCGGCAGATGCTCACTGAAAAACAACAACATCGATGGGTGTTTTGTTTTTTTAGCGTTCTCCTCAATGGCCATTGTCTGCGTTGTTAGTCGGAAGAGAATTGACATCAGGCAGCGGCTGCAGCGCTAATGAGTCAACGCACTGTTGCTTGATTACCTGCTCTATCTGGTGGTATTCACCATGCTGCTCACAGCCAATGTCAAACACGTACTTCCCTGGGCCAGATGGCTGCAAATAAAGACCAGGAGCTGGATTATAATTGACAACGAGAATTATTAATAACATATGAATACTCATCAAACCTGAACATGTCGGCCTAATCAATGATGAATTATTTGATGTGCTTTTACACCTAAAGCTAAGGCAAAAATGATGAATGCATTGTACAATTTGAAGTTTGCCATGCAGACATGGAAAGAAGTGTGTCAAAAAGAGAACCCTGGGGTATTCCAAACATGGCTACAGTGAGTCAAACTCTGTCCGGCCACATTTTGTGTGAAATTATTTCTTCTGGCTGGAAATGACACAAAGTGGCAAACGTCTGTAAGATGCGGCGTATTTTTGCTGTGGTTTTAAAGAGTAATTTATACTGATACTTATACTTTTTTCCTAGGTACCCAGTCACTAAATAAAAATGAACTTTAATACAAAGTTTGGCCAGGGTATGAACAACTGTGGAGTGCCTCAAGGTTTTCTTTTTGGTCCACTTCTTGTTATATCTATATTTACTGCATTTTGGTTTGATGCTAACAATAGCAACAAACATATTATTAAATAACTACTCCCCTCAAAACTAAGCATTATTGTATTTGTAATGGCATCATTTCTAATGCAGCTCTTGCATTTGAGTATGTGCTGAGGAATGTATTTTTTTTCCGAAATACAAAACACAACTTACGATGTTGTCGACAAAGTTACTGCTGTATCTGTGGTTGGCGTGGATGAACTCTCCAGTGGACTGAATCTTGCCATTCTCCCATTTTCCAGTGTACACCGAGCCAGTGTCATGGTAACGGTAAGTGCCCTGACCGTGTCTGTCAAAAAAAACCCCAAAAAACAAGCAAAGCCATCCATTTTTTCTCGTTACAGAAAATATCACCAAATAAGAACGTTAAATGCTTAAATGTGATTTGCAAAACACTATTCTCACTGAAAAAAAACGTAAATACAGCGGAAGACCCTGAAAGCAAAGGAAAATACAACTCACCAGTCACACAAAGTTCATTAAGTTAACTCTAATTAACTCTTCTATAGTTGCATGAAGCACAGCAAGACGGCAGTGGATTTCTTGCCATGTTTGCTGGAGCAAAGCCTCATCAAGGGTGCTAAAGGCATCACTGGTCTTTTGCGTCAGGTTGTTATGTTCCATTTCTTTGTTCGATACATGCAATCTTTAACATAATCCCATGTAAATGCAGTTTTTATGTGCGTTGTGGACACCTTGTATGTCTGATGACACAAAACCAGAAAAGGAAATGATTGAGACATTGTGGTACAGAACTGGGGAAAGGAGTGCATATGCCTCATACGCGTATGCGAGAAGAACAGAGTGTCTACACTGCAAAGTCGAGGAGTAATAGGGTGTAACTTCTTTTTACACTTGTACAACGTGACAGTATACTTAAAATTTGCAGATGACACTACAGTCATCGGACTGATCACTGGTGGTGTTGAAACATCATACAGAAGAGAGGTGGCGGACCTCATAGCTTGGTGTCGTGCTAACAATCTCCTTCTCAATACAGATAAGACTAAAGAGATGATCATCGACCCAAGAACAAGGGAAAAGGAGCCGCATAGACCCCTGTTTATTGATGAGACTGAGGTGGAGAGGGTGAAAACCTTCAAGTTCCTTGGCACACACATCAGCGAGGACCTCACCTGGTCTCACAACACCCACCAAATTCTGAAGAAGTCCCAAAGGAGACTGTACTTCCTGAGAAGACTGAGGAAATTTGGCATGTCCACCACAATCCTGAGTTGCTTCTACAGATGCACCATCGAAAGTGTCCTTACCGCCTTCATCACTGTTTGGTACGGTAACTGTACAACACGTGATAGGAAGGCACTCCAGCGGGTGATCAAGACCTCACAGAACATTGTTGGGGCAGCCCTCCCCTCACTGCAAGACATTTATAAAACTAGAGTCCTACGCAGAACACACAACCTCATCAAGGACAGCACACATCCACAACACTCATTATTCACACTCCTACCGTCAGGCAGACGCTACAGGAGTTTGAAGTCCAGGACCACAAGGCTGGCAAACAGCTTTTACCCACAGGCCATCAGGCTTCTCAACGAAGCACTCGCACACACCGCACGCAACACACGCACACACTCATAGCACTTTATTTATTTATTTATTTGTATTATTTACTCGTATTAATGTCTCTTCTGTTGTTGTTGCTTAATTTATTGGTATATATGTTTATGTGTTTGTTTCTTATGTTCTTATTCTTTCTTGTGTTTTCTTTCTTTTCTTGGGAGAATGAACAGAATAAGATTTTCATTGCATGGTATAACTGCTGTTTTACCATGCACATGACAATAAAACTCTCTTGAATCTTGAATCTCTTGAAAACACTACCAGCGCGGTTAATAAAGGTTTAATGATGGTGACAGTTTGAAACAGATGAAGTCAAATTTAGAAATATCACCAAAATCCAATTTGAAGTGACGTGTGATGGTGAAAGTGCAGCAATACCTCATGTGATTCAGCCACTCTCCCTCGTACGTGTCCCCGTTGGAATAACTGTAAACACCATAGCCCCGTCTCAGGTCTTCCGACCAAGCGCCTGGGTGACAAGTCCTATTTGTCTTCAATTCAAACCTCGAACCACTCGTGACATCATGAGAGACGACTCTTAACACACACCTTCGTATTTGGATCCATCAGGGTAGTAGAAGACGCCTTGTCCATGTTTCATGTTTTGATGATAGTCTCCTACATATCTTGCCCCATTGACGAAGCGATATGTTCCCTGGTGACAGCACGCACACGGCACGTGTATTTATCATTGACAGCAGTAACAATCGGTCATACCTTGCCATGTCTTTTGCCATGTTCATATCGTCCTTGATACACGTCTCCTTTGGGCAGGGTAGCTTTTCCCGTCCCATGTCTCTCTCCCGCTTCGTTTCGGTCGCCTTCATATTCCTGCACCAATGAAAAAATCAACAAATAAAAGGCAAAAGCAAGCTTCTTAGCGTGATTGCCGATAATTAAGTTAGCGTTACCTAGGGTACCATATAACAACAAAGTAAAAATATGTTATCTCACCCCGAGTTTATTGCGTTCCTCGTCAAACTCGTCAGAGTCGATGTCGGACATGATAAATGTGGTTAAAAGTCGTAGTAAATGACCGTTTTGTTAAGGAGTTGTGCCAAGTTGAGGTGTTGAGGCGTAGAAACACCCCCAAGCTTAAAAACCGGAAGTCTCCATTAGTTAGCAAATATATTTGTTTACATTTACAATCCTTTTTGTGTATGCGCGTGTTTTCCCCCCACGAACACAGTCATGATCGTCAAATAAATGAACATTCCATGACGGGTATACATTTACATTTTTAAACGCTTTGATATTGTACGCAACCTGTTTGGGCATATTGAGTTTATTTCTCTCGTTTGTACTTTCGTTTCGATTAGGACTGTTTATAAACGAATACGGTAGTTTAAAAATAGCTATCTTGTTAACCATTCCAGTCGGCGAACAATCTTTTCCTCCCTAATTACTGTATAATAGTGTTAGTGAAACCGGCTCGTTTGTGTTTACAGTTGCTATGAGAACGGTGGATCACGTGACAAACATAGTCATTCGTTTTCATATCCAAATGTATTCGTTTTTCAATACTTTAGGCCTTGTTACACCTTTTAATCCACGCCTTTGTATCATTTTACAGTTCAAATGTTTACTTTGCACCACTGCTTTAACTTTACAGGCGAAATCAATAGTTAAAGCTGGAATTCCTTTTAAGTATAAAACGGTGGCTCACAGCACTCTCTAGTGTCACTTAAGAGAACTGCACGCGAGACAAAGGATCGGTAAGAACAAAAGAAATAAAAAAAAAAAATCAAAACTGACAGTATATATCTTTTTCAATTGACAGACTTTTAAACAGAAAAGGGGAATATAAAACAAAACCAGCCAGTGCAGAGATGATGAATTCAAATAAGAAAGTAAAATAAAACTAAATAACAGTAATACAATGTGAAATTATATAAAATAATATACAAAACATATTAGAAATATAGACAATATGTAAAATAAATAATCCAACATTAAAACATATTGCTTTTACATATAATCTATATATTTTTTGCAATTACCTTTTCGACAGCCTTTTTGTTTCAGGGCACATCAGTAAAAGATGGAAAGATCAACACATTAGCCTCCTTGCTGCTGCTGAGTCTATCACGCCATGTTAACGCACATTATGCAGGATGGAATATATCAACAACACTGTTTTGAACACTTAAGTCTCCACCACTCTGAGAGTAAATTGCCCTAAAATCTATTAGCCTCCACCTCACACTGCACTGTTAATAAGCAGGCTCGAACAACAGCATAAAAGACCTCCAGGAGCCGGAGCCGATTAGTGATGTAAAAGTGGAAAGAGACTAGAAAAATACCCTTGAGCTCTGCCTAGCACTGATGTGTGTACCTCCCATTAACCTTGGTCGTGTCATGGTATTTATCTACCTGGAGATGGATGTATTTCCATGACGCTGACTTTACAGTCCTGATCAAAATCTTCAGACCAATTGAAAAATGGCTAGAATTTGCATTTTGCACATTTGGATCTTAATGAGGTTTTAAGTAGAGCTACAATATCCAAAAACAAGAAGGGGGGGTGAGACAAAAAGCATTTTGAAAAAGTAATTTATTGAAAACAACAATTAAACTGAAATAGGCCGTTTATCAGCTGATCAAAAGTTTAAGACCACAGGCTATAAAAGCCAAAATCTGTTCAAAATTTTCATTTTCTGTCAGGCATTGACACTGTCATGCCCTCCTGATAGCTAAAGCTAAGAAGCTTTCTCTTTTTGAACGAGGTCGGATTGTGGAGCTGCATAAGCAAGGTCTCTTGTAGCGTGGCATTGCTGCTGAGGTTGGGCGCAGTAAATCAGTCATTCTACATTTTTTGAAAGATCCTGAGCATTATGGAACAAAAAAGTCAAATGGTAAAAAAAAATCATACCTGCGCTAAGCCGGAGGATCCGATTGGCTGTCCATCAAGACACAGGGCGGTCTTCCACCCACATTAAGGCCCTTACTGGTGCCGACTGCAGGAAAAGGGTTTAAAAAACAAAAAACAAATTGAAAGACCTCGTCTCCTTCAACGCCACAAAACAGCCTGTTTAGACTTTGCCAGGGAGCATCAAACATGGGACATTGAAAGGTGGAAAAAAGTTTTACTCTCTGATGAGAAAAATGTAACCTTGACGGTCCAGATGGCTTCCAACGTTACTGGCATGGAAGTGATTAACAACAAGGGTGGGTGAGTCCTACTGAGAACATTTTTTGTTCTGGTTTGGAGAGTTTTTTGTTATTTTTTTAGCGATTGTCTTAAACTTTTGATCAGCTGATAAACAGCCTATTTCAGTTTAATTGTTGTTTTCAATAACTTACTTTTTCAAAGTACTTTTTGTCTCACCCCCCCTTCTCGCTTTTGCATATTGTAGCTTTACTTAAACCCTCATTAAGATCCAAATGTGCAAAATGCAAATTGTTGCAATTTTTCAACTGGTTTTAAGATTTTGATCAGGAGCGTAGCAGCACTTGCAGATCTCCAAACACAAATAGGTAACTTGCAACAGCAGCAGAAGATGCAAACATGCATGCAGCTGCAATAAGCCACATTAGAAGTGCTGTCTTCATCAGCAGTAATCAACGTGTCTGTTGATTACCAGCCCTCCACGCAGCACCACGAGTCTATCTCCTCAGTCCTCATCCAGATTGGCATCCTCCCATGTGTATCTGGGCTAAGTGGCTCGGCACATGACCTGACCTGGCAGCCAATTAAGAAAGATTGGCGGTGAATTCGGAGAAGTAAAGCCCCCCTCTCGCTCTCTTGTTTTGTCATTTTTGGTGTTATGAAGCCAAGCAGATGACTCCTCCTTACAGATAACAGCAGAACATGTTGACCTTTCAACCTCTAGCATGTAAATATGGCACAGAGGAGACAGTTTACTTAAAAATAATCCAAAACCTCCCCCACTATCATGTGAGAAAAAAGTATTGAGGTACACTTTATGAGCAGGGAAGCGTACCAAACCTCGGTACCATAACGGCACCGGTGCACGGTAATATAGCAACCGTAGCATCCATTTTTAAATACTTTTGTGCTTGCAGACTCTCCCCCGCTTAAAAGCAACGCTAATATTTACAGTCGTCCCTCGTTTATTGCAATTAATTGGTTTCAGACCCAACTGTGATACGTGAATTTGTGTTATTTATGTGTTATTTCATGTCTACGGGGCTCTAATGATGTTAAAACCCATATTTAGAAAGTCATGAACAGGTCTTCCATGGTCTAACTACGAAAATATTGCAATTATTATCATTGAATCTTATATCATGGAAATTCATTTAGCGCGGTCGGGTCTGGTACCAATTAACTGCTATAATCCAATCCAATCCAAGTTATTTCATAAACAGTTTCCAAAGACCTGCACAATGTATTAAAATAATAAATGAGTAAAAGTACAAATTAATACAGTAAAAATGAATAAATCAAATAAAAATAACAACATTAAAAACATGAAAATCTATTGAGGGGCCAGCCCACTCAACGCCTTAAAAACAAACAACAACATCTTGAAATCACTTCTGAAACGAACAGGCAATGAGTGCAGGGAGGCCACAATTGGGCTGATGTGCTCCCTCTTTTTGGTTCCTGTTAAAAGTTAAACGTTCTGGACTAACTGTAAGCGAGAGAGGGACCATTGTGGCTCAATCCAGAGTAAAGCGCATTACGGTAGTCCAGACATGACCAAATAAAAGCATGCATGACTTGTTCAAAATGTCGAAAAGATAAAATTGATTTGATTTTAGATAAAACCCCAAGATGATAAAAGCAGGATTTTACAATGGCGTCGATTTGTTTATTAAGCTTAAAATCACTTTCAATTATGACGCCAAGGCTGGGGGCTGTAGGACGTGCATTGTTTTTGAAGGGGCCCGAGTCCAAAAGGGTGCCGGTATGCTCAAGGAGGACAACCTGCGTCTTCCCCTCATTGAGCTTTAAGAAATTGTGAGCCAACCAGATGTTGACGTCACTTAGCACTCGAGCAGGGGTGTCGGGGGGGGCATGGTCATTTCTCGTAAGATGGAAGTAAATCTGGCAGTCATCTGCATAAACGTGATAGGAGATTCCATGCTTTCTAAATACTGTATTAAGTGGGATGAGGTATGGAGAAAATAGGATGGGCCCAAGAATTGATCCATGGGGGCCTCCACAATCAAGGGGGGCGTTTTTTTTTTCCAATTTGCTCTTTCAAACCTCTAATGGTAACATGCACTACAGTCAAAAGTTTGGAGACACTTTCTCATACAACAACATGGTATAGTTTCTGCAAACTTTTGACTGGTAGTGTATGCTAGGCACAGGTGCTCTGAATCTATTTTTTGGTTTAGGTTTTGAGCCGGTTGCAAAAAGCCCCTTTAAAATCACACAATATACTTGTGCCCAGTGAAAAGACTGCATGCATGTTTCCACAAAGCAGGAAGCCCAGTGACGTTAATGCTGTTATATCACAGCTAACAGCACAGTACCTCAGCGAGGTCAGGGCTAGTATGTGCATTTGTTCATATCCTGAGGATGGAACAGGCCAGAGTGGAGCACGTTAAGTGGACGAGTAATTACCGACCCCAAATGACAGCGCTTGTTATATAAATTGAGAATGTCAAACATCTTTATGCCGTGTATCTTCTTGGATCTTTGGGGAGGTAATACGATCTGCATAGAAGTAACTACAGTCAGCCAAAATAAACAATGAATGACGGGGGGGACAAATGTGACATTACAGTCACATTTTAACAGCAGCAGCATGTTAGGTTATAGCCTATACGCTGAAGGGAAAAATGATCAAACTTATCGCTCCCATGTCTGTGTCTTTATTTTAACATGTGTAGCAAAGCCTTTTTGATTATTATTTTTTTTACCATGAGGAAGGAGGCTCTCCTTTGTAACGTCATGACAAAAATTGGACCCTTGGAGTGCATCTTCTCGCAAAAGTGGAGCAAAAAAGTGAGGGAGATGACCAATTTTTCTCACATTTGGTGCTCACAAACAGGCTCCATCTCCATCTAAAAGTCATTGATGCAAAATAGTGTAATGTAGAGCTGCACTGCATCATACTGAGAGGTGTTTCTAACATTTTGCACTGCTCAGGTAGTTGAATAAACCAAACAAATGGTTCGAAACCGCTCTCAGTATGACGCAATGCAAGTGGTTCACCACTGCAAACACCTACCAGAATACTGCTAAATGAATGCGACTTTCTTGTAAAAGGCATATTTGTATTGACATCATTGTGTGTACCTGACGAAGTGGCCATTGAGTGTGCAGCAAACATCAAAGGAAACTCCACGTGGCAAAAGAAGACGCAGTTTCGGAACGCAGCCACACGGGAGTGCTAAAGTTCACGTAATACTGACACAATGGTGCTTCTGACTAAGGTTGTACTTTTACATAAAAAACAGACATCTGGAATGCGTTAAGGTCATGTATCGTCAAAATACAATTTTTTTGAAGTGCCGCTGTAGCTTGGGAAAATATATGGATCTCATGCCATAAGGTCACAGTGGAATTTAACTCAAGGGAATGACGCTCTCCTGCTCTCTCTCCTCCCCTTGTCTCGCGCTATAAGTATCATACCGCTGTGAGATTCGCTTTGTAAAAACACAGCACTTTTTGCGGGGCTCTTCCTCTCATTTTCATGCACAAAAGAACTTTTCTCATTGAAGAAGTTGGGAAAATTAAGAACCGTGGATGCAAACGTGCACATCGCCACAATGCGGGCTGCGAGGATATTTCACAAATAAGGCGCGCGATCTTAACTTTCAGCAACACTAGGGACAAGTTCGGGGAAGAATTATGGATTTGTTTGGGGCAAACGAGACGTCCCCCGAGTGTGCAGGGGCGCGCGTGTTTGCGGCACAAGACGGCAGCTCGGAGACGTCCAACCTGAGCTGCAGCAACATCTCCACACCGTTCACACCTCGCAGTGTGCGGCCAGGAGGTAAGAAGAACACACGCTTAAGTTGAATTGCAAACAAAGTGCCTTATGCTTTTTTGTTGCTTTTGACTTATGATTTGCTGCAGATGTGTGAACTTCACCCAACTGCTCAGTAAGAACAGTAGAATACATGTACACATTAGAAACACCTACAGTATTTGGATAGTAAAAATGTATTACGTAGTATTGTTTATTCATTTTTACGTATTTAAAAATGTTTTTGGTGTTGATAAATTGGATAACCACAAAATTATTAATATTTAAAATTTTTTTATTTGCATATTTTTTTCTTATATGATATTTTATTTCGTATTTACTTTTGGTATTGATATAGTGGATAACGATAAAATTATTTATATTTTCATATTATAACTTATAATACGATAATATGTGTATTTTATAAGTTCATATAATTTATTTTCATTACTAATTATTTTTAACATTAACATATTGGATAACCAGAAGTATATATTATATAAAAATATATATAATATATACAAATATAGATTTTTGTTATTAAATATATTTATTTATTTTTAAAATATCTATAATTTTTAAATATATTTATTTATATATTAAATATTCATGTATAACGTAATTTATTTGTATTATTTTTGGTATTGGTATAGTTGATAACCACATAATTATTTATATAATATTGCTATTTATATGAATAGATTTTTAAATATATTTATATTAATATATTTATATAATGTTTTAAAGATTTTCTGCCCTCTATTTTGAGGGCTGAATGGCATTTAATTATGCTGTTTACACTAAAAATTTAAGCTACAAATTCAGCTAATAAAATGAAACGGGCGAACTGGACAACACATACAGTGGCATCATTAAAATGTGGTTTTACATCAACCAAATCATGTCATGTAATGGAATGAAACACGTATACAATATTGCAGGCCTATATTTAGCTTGAAATAACCCTGAACAGGATAAGTGGTGGAAAATGAATGAACGGACGTGACATGAAAACTGTGCAGGCTGCGGGAGGGATTTACATCACATCTGGACTGTGACGTGGTCATTCTGATGCTTTATATCCAACCATTCTGCAAGACCCTTGTCATCCAAAATTGAAAAAAACAAACTGGAGCATCTTCATCAGTCAAACTCATGCTAGTTTTATCCACTCTTCTTCTAACTAGTCCTTCTTAATTGTTTGCTGATGAAGTGTGTTTGAGAGTGAAGCACTGCGGACGCCAAGTACCGTCATTACGAGTGTCAACAAGACTGTACATTCTCAGCGGCTCATGCAGTGTCAATGTGAGACGCCATTCCCAAACCTGTTGCACTTGTTCTTTCTATCCTCCTCGACGCCTCGGGATGTCTCAGCCAATTGGATTTCAACGGTGGGCCGCCTGTCAATCTCTGCACTGCAACCATTTCCACCTACAAGCGATGTGAAGTCACCTGCTGTTGCCATACACCTTGAATGCATGCGTCATGTGAACAAAAATAGGACACGCCATAGTGTAACTCCTCGACTAAAATGAAAGACACGCTCCTCTACTGTGTTTCCTGTGCGGTTATTTTTCTGACAAATGCACTACATGGCATCACTACATTGTTATTAAACCCCCAAAGTTTGCATTAAATATCAAAACCCAAGCAGACAAAAACTACCCTCTTTGGTAATGTGATAGGACGATATCACTTTGATTTGACTCCCACGTTTGACGACAAAAAATGTCAACTTCCCCCAAAATTGGTGGAACTATATATAATTTTTTTCACCATTTTTTTAAATTTCTGGTGTATAAGCCGCTACTTTTTTCTTAAACTTTGAACCCTGCGGCTTATACAGCAGTGCGGCTAATTTATGACTTTGTTCTAATCTCGTGACATCTCCTATACTTCAGAAATACGACTAATCATTTAAATACTGTGCCGCTCACGAGCCAGTGAGGAACCATTAGGTCTCTCTTTGGCAGGAGCCAGTCACGAGGTCCAAGAAAACTCACGACACGCTTGTCAACCCATCGGAAATTGCAGGAGGTCATTACTCAATTAACTGAACTCATGAGCTCCCTCTGGTGACCCGGCATCCATGGCTGCTGGGCGGCTTGGCAGCCATGGATGCCGGGCGGCTTGGCAGCCATTGGTCAATGAACTGCTCTGCTGGGGATAATGCAAGTTAAAATAGTTGCTGTTTTTTTTATTTTGAACTCTTATTGGTACTTGTTTGTATATTTCTTAGGTACACGTTTCGAGTGTTAAGGTGCTGCGTGATGATTTTAGCGTTCTTTCTAAGATGACACAGTGAGTCAGACTGTTATATTGAGTAATGACCTGCGATTTGGGTTGACAAGCTCGTTAGCTCATGATTGGCTCCTGTCAAATAAAGAGCTGGCTGGTCCTAACGGACTCGTGCGCGCCGCAATATGTCTTTAGATGACGTGGACATGTGCGGCTTATAGTCCGTCCATCCATCCATTCTCTATGCCGCTTGTCCTCTGTAGGGTAGCGGGGGCGACAATGAATGCATTTTGAATTGTTTCATTTTTTTAATAAAAAAAAAAAAGTGTGGCGAGACTTTGTCACAGAAAAAGAGTGCTGACTCTTCATTCAGGATTTAGAGAGTGCAAATCAGTACAACAACAAACAAACTTCTGAAGATGTTAAAGATATATTCATGTTACCTAATTAACTTTGTGTGTGTGTGTGGGTGTGTGTGCGTGTGTGTGTGGGTGTGTGTGCGTGTGTATTCATGTGAATAACTTTGTACCGCTCTCCAGCAGTCTGGGGCTCACAGAAATGTGACCCACACCCTTGTTTGTTCTGAAACCTGATTGTACATTTATAGATGCATTCAATGCAGCAAATTCTGTGGGAAAATTTGTTGTCTTGTTGGAAGTGATATAACGACGATTGGTTTGGTTGAATACTTTGAATGGAGACACATTTTACTTAACACACTCACTGATTTATTTTCAAGTCATCAGACTACAGTCCTATTCCGGTCTGGAGGCGTTTATGTCAAAGTCCAAGTCGAGTTGCAAGTATTTAAAATGTAATATCCTCTGGCAAATCCAACCTATACAGCTATACCTCGTTTATCGCGGTTAATTGGTTCCAGACCTGAGCGTGAATTTCCACAAAGTAGGATTCCTTATTTATAAATGGAACATTTTCATAGTTAGAGCATAGAAAATCGGTTTACGACCTTCTAAATTTGTTTTTTAACATTATTTGAGCCCTCTAGACATGCAATAACATACCTGTAATCACCTTTACAATCCTCTTACCCAATGTAGGAGACATAATAAGAGAAAATAAGTACTTTAAGACATTAATAAGACTGTATAAGACTGTAAATGTATTCCGGTGCTAGGGGAGCTGACAGGAAGTGATGTCAGTGTAACCGGTGGTGTCACAATGTGGCCGAATAACATGCCCCCTCTCACTTGGAGATCACGAACAAAAAGGGAAGCACAAAGGCGTGGTCCAAACTTATAATGAAAGGTGTCACACTAATTAGAGTAGTAGGGGGTACACAGCGACAGACGTTATTGACGTTCCACGTGAATAACATGACAATACAAACACATCATGTATTACTTGAACATACATATTGTGTAATTATATCAAACATTTATATATATAATATTTACAATGACTTAAATGACCCTGTTACATCAGGAGTTCGCAACAGTAGCCCGTGTTCGAGATTATTGTGCCTGTTGTGAGATAATTCAAACCTGCAATAAAGGCCTGTTGTTCCGGCGATCAACTCTGGCGCTTGTGCAGTACAGTACAGTAACATTACTGACAGCTAGTGACCTGTGTAGAATACTACATATCATCACAGTGTCTTTGAATGCGTTTTCTGAATGCCTTATATTTGTATTTTTCTTTACTTAGCAATTTTTATGCTTCAAAATACTTACTTTAAGCAAAAAAAACATAAAATTTGTTTAGATATGGATATTTTTTGACGAATAATAGTCCATATTCAACCACAAAACAGCATGATTTATTAATTCATATTTTTGAAAAACCGTGTGAAGCCGTAAAATTCGACACAAAGTGGCGAGGGATTACTGCATTCATTCAGCACTGCCAAAAATAGCTTGAAAATGTCAAAAGTGAAAGGCACAAAATGTCACCAGGATCTCTCTAACAAGGAGGCCGTAATTAATTGTTAAGCTAGTACTCAAAAGTAATACAGTACTTCAATTGAATCCTATTTTCTGAGCACCCAAGGTTTTGTCGGGTGACTGTCTCATATGACTGCACCATTGTTGGTGGAGATGACACCATTTTTCAATTGTAGTGTTTGAAGTCAGCAGTGTAGAAAGTGAGTTTTTTCCCCCCAAGACACCCTTTTGTTTCCTCTCTTCTTATCGCCCAAAGTAATGCCCTCCCGTTGATGCATGATGAATTGCAATCAAGCGTGCATCCCCGGGGTAGCTCATCAACATTTTCATTGACTGGATAAAGACCTTCTCACTCATCTGCACTCAACAAGACAGGGATTCAGCCGAGCCACTCCAACTACACAACAGCCGGGGTGTGAAATGGTGTGCATTGTAGCAGTGGACCGTCTGGCTTCTAAACACCTGCACTGCTGCTTTTGTTTGAAAGCGATCCTGAAATAGTTTGTGACATGACCTCACACCACAGCATCCTGGGAGGTGTTGTGAATATTTTTCCCTTATTAATTTTCCCCCAGCTTTCAGTATGATATAGATTAGTTCTACACTACTGCAAACCGCAATAATAAACCTGCATGAAACTGAGCAAAGGCAGAATTTTCTATTTGGATCTCATTAGATTTGTGCAAGTGTATCAGCGGCCCGCATATGTTTCTGCACATCTGAACATGAGCCATTATTCACTGATAAGAAACAGAAGACACATCTATTTAATAAGCAACCTGTTGAAGATGGAACGTATGCGTCATATAGCTTTGATGGGCCTGGAGATAAATGTACAGGTTATGCGTCAGAATGGTAATCGTGGCAGCAAGACATCTCCGTGTGCTTCGTAAACACAGACCATGTGTGTAATGGACCGAGCGAGATGGTGGTGGAGGAGGAGGGTGGCGGCGGTAATGAGAGCGTCATTTCATGGTTGGGTGCAGTTATGCCGACAGGAGCGATGTATGGCTACGTATGATATCCTTTACTTCTCGTATTCAGACATAGTATGGAGCAAAGAGAGATAATTGGGACTTACTGGTTGTTTCCCACACTAGACATTTCAGTAGGTACACCACAACTTGCCATTGAGATCCTAACAAAGAGCTTCATCAAACGAAATCCACTTTTAGCTTGCTAGGAGACATACCTGTGCAGGTATGTGTAGGTTCCCTCACGCCTCAAGGTTTAGGGAAATGTATTCAAATCAGGCTGATGACGTCTGTCCGCTGCTCGTAGCTTTTCTTCTTTTGCTCCATTTTCCAAATGATCAAAATGAAGCTTGCAAAAATGGAATACGTTTGCAGCCGCGCATCCTTCGGTGTCCTTCAGCACAAAACCTGCCTTCAGTGACAACACTGCGCTTAATATTTTTGCATTACATGACAGAAATAAACAGAACGACTCAAAAAAAAAAAAGCCAGAAAGTCACAAAAGTTGGACTAAAGCAATGTTGTGTTGTGAGGTGCTGACACACAGACAGGAGTGCAGCCCGGTCCACCTTATTGCTAAACATTTAGACAGACTGAATACATAGGCCTGAGCTCTCCTTCTAGAACTGTCATCAATGCAATAAAAACAAATCTTTTGGTATCCAAGATGGTTCAGTGGAAACGGAATCCCTTCTTACACTACTGTCACGCCTGCTTTCTCACCAACTGATCTTGGCTGGTAAAAGTAAACAAAACTCATCTGCTATAAAAACCAATGTGGGAGCGCCCCAGGGCTCTACTGTTCAGTATCATACTAACAACCACGTTAAAGAAGTGACCATTATTTGTCTTTGTAAAGGCAGAATTTTGAATAAAACTCCTGCATTGGATCTCATTGGACTGTGGGTGTACCAAATACGTGTCTTTCTATTACAAGCGGTGTAAGAGGGGCTTTGTTTGAGAGTCCGTCCTGTGGAAGAGGTTTCCAGCACCCTCCATTAGCTGCTGTGGGGTGCAGTTGAGCTTAGTGACACGGCTGAGATGACATTTGCCATGCTGGATAAGACACTCGTGGTGACATTTACAAATACATCAGACTTACGGGAGCAGAGGTGGATATTTTTTCCTTTTTTTTCCTTGAGAGGTATAGCCACACAGCTGGAATAGAAAGTGTCGTGCTGCATACATATTAGACAGGCGAGGAAGAGAATAATTCCTCGTCCATAAAATGTCAGATTTGTTGAATGAGAAAAGCTGATTAAATGTTAAATATTCATGGCTGGACTATGAACCCTATTGTTATTAACCGAGCCGGCAGTTAACTGCATGTCTAATAAAAGCCTGTGCCTCCATTACTTCGTCTTGGCCTGGATGAGACATCGAATTTTGATGTAGCTAGAAGTGATGGGGACATTAAAGGTTCCATAAAAAAAAAAATATATATATATATATATATGTTTAATATTATATCATTTTCTTTTTTATTAATTTTTACATTTATTTTACTACATAAACCTACATGGCCCTGTGTGAAAAAGTGATCACCCCCCACCCATTGCCCCCCTCCCAGTAATTGAGATCTATCAGTTTGGAAAAGGTTATAAAGCCATTTCTAAAGCTTTGGGACTCCAGCAAACCACAGTGAGAGCCATTATCCATCCATCCATTATCCACAAACGGCAAAAACATGAACAGTGGTGAACCTTCCCAGGAGTGGCCTGCCAACCAAAATTAGCCCAACGACTCATCCAAGAGGTCACAAAAGACCCCACAACAACATCCAAAAAACTGCAGGCCTCACTTGCCTCAGTTAAGGTCAGTGTTCATGACTCCGCCATAAGAAAGACACTGGGCAAAAATGGCCTGCATGGCAGAGTTCCAAGATGAAAACTACTGCTGAACAAAAAGAACACCGAGGCTCGTCTCAATTTTGCCAGAAAACATCTTGATGATCCCCAACACCTTTGGGAAAATACTCTGTGGTCTGATGAGACAAAAGTTGAACTTTTTGGAAGGCGTGAGACTATTGACTATTTTGGATTCTCGTGATAATAAGGGACAAAGTGCGTCACTTCTGTTTCTAAATACGGGATGATTCCATTTTTCAAGTGACGGTTGGCAACCCTAGTAGTACTCTCTGATCTCTCCCCTCTCCTTTCTAGCTTTCTAGCTTTTCTGAAAACCAGAGTTTATTTTAGTACTCGGCAACATCGCTCAGGCTGTTGCCAAGCACCAGGCTGGACCAAACCATTTCATGCAGATGGGGGTGTGGTTGGTCAGTATGAATGTTTACTTTATCTGTCAGTGCGGATTTAAGTTTTACTGCCAAAACCAAGTAAAACCAAATAGATTGTTTTTGATAGTTTTATGACTATATTGGGAAAAAAAATGTAAAGAAAAAATAATAATATAAAGAAAAAAGCAGCGGCATGGGAACTCGTTGGCGCCAGAGTGAACATATTGACTAAGTTTACATTAATTTACAAAGACATTTATGTAACTTTAGTTTCTTCAGTAATAGCAAGATCTGGTACTAGCAAGAGTACTTGATCAACACCAGCGGCTTTTCCTCCTTTGAACTACTTTGATACCCCCGATTCCCACCACATCCGACAGCCAATCAAAACCGTGGGAGACGCGTAATTCGCTTTGGGTGTGAGCGAGCCACTCACTGCTGGGGCTGGCCACAGCTGCTCGTTGCCTCCCGTGTGCAGGGTTTGCTATGCGTTGGCGATGAGTTTCGCCAATCGCGGTTGTTTGTCGCCTCCCGTGTGTGTGGCGGCCATTTGTCTGAACTTGTCCAACGTAATAGATGCCATATATCACATACAACATAAGTTTAACTAGTGGGAGACAGGAGGACACAAACGTCACTAGCATACAGTAGTAATGTGAGCTACAGTGCTAAAATACACTGACATTTCAACAGCAACATCATGCTAGGTTAGCCTATTTGCTGAAGCTCCCACACCTGTAGCTGCCTGACAGATAGATGGCAGAGCTACTGTATATTTTAAAACGTGCAGCGAAGCCTTTTTTAAGTATACATTTAGCTAGGGGCGGGTCAGAGACAGTATCATGTCTATGAGGAAGGAGGTTTTCCCAAAAGCGACCGTTGAAGCGCTAAAATAGAGCAAAGTGAAGAAGATGACAGATTTTTCTCATGTCTGCTGCTCATGAACAACTTCTAGGGACATGTCACTGTTCGAACGTTCATAAAAAGTCAGTATTCCATGAAAGTGGACTTTAAATGTGAATAAACAAATCCTTGGCAAAAGTGAGATGTTTAAACCGGTGACGATGTGACACTTGGTTGTCAATTTTATAAGCGAGGGCCTAAATATTATAAAAAGCCCTAAGTGCAGTTCTACCCCACTGCAAAATACAAACAATAATAAAAAGTTCCCTTAGGTCAATCAAAATATTATCTTACAGCATTATTATTTTGTAAATGCAAATGTCTTCTCATTTGATTATGCAGCTGGTGATAAAGTGCATTCTATTTGGAGCTAACAGCATTTCAAAGCAACAACGGCTTGTTCATTTGGCAAATAAAAACAAAAACTACTGTCAAACCTTAGCCACATGCCAGCAACAGGCAGTCTTGCGGCCTCCTTTTGGTGTCATAATCAGTTAAGTCTAATCTATAGAATAAGAACAGCAGTACCACACGTGTGCCAGTGAATGCAGCATATGCACTGGTAAAAAAAAACAGTCAATCATTGTACATTCTTAGCAAATGTACTGCGTATGAGAAGGAGCAGAGCACTAAAACATTTTATTTTCCAGAAGCAATCTTAATGTAAATGTGCTGAGAGAGTTATCAGTGTTTCCCGCACAGCCAGGCGGCACACGGGGAAGCTAATTGGCTTCGATTAGGCGGAGGCCTGGGCAGCATATTCTGTTCAGCATGACAGAGAGAGCGAGCGCCTAATGAAGGAACATCTCTTCTATCCAATCACCTGCCTGCATATTTTCATACTGCTCATGCCAGTGGGCGAAAAAAAAACAAAAAACATCCTCCAAATGTTTCTGTTTCCATAAGGCAACAGAATCCTGATGTTCTATCAGCGCACCGGCACCCAAAATATTCCAGACACGATCCGATAAGATCCAAAACGAGAGTAATATTCACAAATCTGCCATTGTACAGATGATAATTTACTCATTAACATTATAGTTGGAACCGCTGAGATTTAAAGCAATCCATTCTGGGAGACTCGACAACCTGCAACTTGTTTGGTTGCCGAAACAGTTTTCCTGCAGGAAATAATGATCAAAATAATCGGTTCCAAGGTAAAACTGTCATGCATGCGGGACATTATAGAGTGTGTGTCGCTTTCCTGCTAAAAGTAAAAACAAACAACCAAACATGCAAACATGGGCCACACGCTAACAACTCTCCTATGCCACATTTTCGGTTCTATGGCCAGCGTCACACATTTCGTCTTTGTCATCAGTGGTTGTGTCTTCAGAACAAAATTAGTTAAAAAAACAAATAAAAAGCTCACTTGTGGATTTAATCTTTTGAGCTTGCAAGCTTTGCTGATGTCATCCATAACGGCAGCGGCCCTTTCAAGTTTTGTGCGTCTACATTTTGGACCAATCCAAGAGTAGGGTGGGCATTTGACAACATTTCATTTTTGACAATGGGGAAAATTAACTATCAGTTAGTCTCTCAAATGTTTTCTTTTCCTAGTCAGTTTTAGATTGCAGAAAATACTAATGATTGTGCGTCTTTCCACAAATATTATATACATTATTTTTGGACTGTTCTTTTAAATGAATTAATAAATGCTTTGTTCTTGTGTTGACATGTTCATCTTGAGATAACAAATTATTACTCCTGTTTCACAGGCGGTCCTCAGGTCACGGCGTTCCGTATTAAAAACTTAATTTTGGTCCGTAAACACTCGACTTGCTCGAGAAGCTGCGACAGCACACGCGGCGGATGAGCACGCGCTGCGCCCCGCGAGGATGCCGTGTATGCCTCGTCTTGTGAGACGCGGATGAATACAATGTGTGCCTAATCTGCAGCTACACGGAGTGGAGAACATCACTTATTAATTTACTTTTAGCACCACATTATGTCTCCCAAGCGCGAGACAAGCTCTTCCGATGGAAATGCGCCAATGAAAAGAAAAGCCATCACCATGGAAGTGAAAATGAGAAAAATCAGGCTCCCGAGAGAGGAGAAACACCCACCAATATCGGCTGCACTTTTGGCCTTAACCGTTCGAGAGATCAAAGATTGCATCCTTGAGCATGTTAAAGGATCTGCTCCTATGAAAGCAACTAATAACGATGCAGCACGCCGGTCTTGTTATTGAGATGGAACGGCTGCTAGCGCTTTGGGCTGGAAGATCAATACTTTTATTTGTTCTCCGACCTCTTTTACTTGCTCCTCCTAATAAGCCACAGGGATGACGGTATAAGCATTGTTCTCTCCTTTTTCTGTGTCTTTTTCTCTGTGCTCTGTGCACAGTGTGGGTGGCTCACAGAAGGCGATCGTTTAGGTAAATCTTAGGTATAAGATGTGACTTGGCAGGCACCTTGGCACAAATAGACAAACAACCATTATATAACAATATATTTCGAATATAATTTATACTACTGTGTGTGAACTCTGTGCATGCTCCGGCCCCGCCTCCACCCACCAAGACAAAGAGACTGACTGACAAAAGGGCTCACTCCCTTCATGCCGTTATTCTATGGAACAAACACGCCAATGTGCTGAAATCCTCCTGAGGCGGGAGACAAGGAAAACAGACGTGCATGCACATGGCAATCAATGTATTGAGGCCGGTTCATTCACTTAATTTTCATTTACAACCTGCTTGCTTTCTTAAAGCTCAATTCATCGTTTTTAATTGTTCTGACCGTCTCTGTTACTCTTATCTGTCTATCTAGTGTGGAGTCTAAAAGAGGAGATTGTAGATGCTGGCGCTAGAAGGGAAGGCTGTGTCGTAGAGGTCGACGGACTCAATCCATCACTAAGCCTGCAAGTGATATAACAACATTTCAGGCCGGGTGTAGGCCAGTGGATTAAACTCTGCCTGGTGACGCATCATCATTCAACTTTTATTTTTAAACCAGATACAGTATCCGCTCCTGTGAGTCCTGTCATACTATGGTGCAGGAGTATGCGTTCTTCCAGCTTGACCTGCACCTGGATGCGTTTTGATAAGCAAGCTGTGCAGCTCAGATTATGAGCCCCGGCCATCTGTGCGTTTCACATATTTACATCCCACGTGGCCATGAGAAGAACTGTGGTTGTTATTGAGCGCTTGTGTGGCTGCTTCCGCCCTTAAGGAGGAATTTTGAGACGACAAATCAGCTCCCGAGCAGCAATAAGTCAATGAAAGTGTAATTACCTCTCAATCTTAACAAATATGACATTGTTGTAGAATGGACTTTTGCACTAAGTTCTTTGACTTTCTTTTAATGAATGGCGGACGAGAGAGACGAGGAACCGACTGAAAAATAAAGCACAGAGGACAAATCCATAAAAGTCTCCAGAGACGATGGAAAAAAAGGGTGGAAAGCTTGAATGCGAAAAAATAATAAAATGAGCAACTGCGGTTGATTTTTTGTGTATTCAGGCTTGAGTAGCTTCGGTTGCACACACCGCTTTGAATTTTGGGCTGATGCACGCCCCATCCTCCTCAGTGCAGATGGGTGCACACGGGTGCTTTTAATCCCCACAATATAGCAGCAGTTGGAAAAACAAGTCTTGTATGCAAGCAGGGGGTGAAGTGAAGATAAGAGTAAAAGCAGATAGCATGGACTTTACTGGACATGATCCAGTGAAGCCTCTAATGGCTGAAGGCAAAGAGAAGCTTATAACCAAACACTACATTACTGTGAACAAAGTCAATTTGAATTGCCTGTGATAGTGTAAATTATCTAAATATAATAATATTCTTATAATAAATTATGACAATTATTCATCCTATTTTATTCAGGATACAGTCACTATTTAACGATGTACATAAGAACGTAAATGCAGTAAATGCTATAATTATGGTCAGGGCGTTTATCTACCAAAACTGCAGACAGTACAGCGCGTTGGTGGGAAGCGGGTGATGACCGCCAAGTGAGATGATTGATGATGACTGCAATGCAAGAAAAAGTGGAAAGGAAATTGTAGCTATCTGTGACCGCATGGTCATTTATTAACAAGTAGCAACAGAACTGATGTTCTAACAGCGGTGAGGAGCAAACTGCTCAGTCGCATGAGTTTCACTTCAACAGTGGCTGGGTGGCGCAACCAACATTTTACAGCGCATGCAGACATAGATAAAGCTGCTGGATGCTGACTCACTGCGAATGCAGCGACTGCCATCTTGTGGAATTACTAAAAACTGAAAAACTGGGCATTAGAGTTGTTTGCAGATAGTTTATTGGTACTTCAGAAATTAAGAAGGAATCATTTCAGCCCAAAGTTTTGTTTGACTTTTGAGGCATATGTTTCCAGAAAATTGTACTTGAGAATACTCTAATGCCAGTGACGTGTGGTGAGGTTCATGACTAGTGAGGCACTGACTTCTTTGGTGTTTTTTAAAATGTTTATACAGGTTGCTCATTGGAAGATGACAAGAAAAAGAAGAGCATAATCCACTTGTCCCATTTAGTCATTTTTTTATTAAATGAAAAACACGTGTGTTCTTAAGTTTACCACATTTGTGTTCTTGTTTGGGAAAAGTTGTGATACTTTGTTGTAAAAGTCTGATCACCTCCTGATGAGTTTGCATATGTAATACTCCATCTTGAGAGTGGAAATCATTCATTCATTTAGCAGAGCATAAAATGATCTTGCATTTTGCTTGCTACCGTCAGCTGGTGCTGCTGTCAAAAAGAAAAACGCTGGCTTTTCCTGTCTATGGAAGGACGGCAGTGACAAGCCCCTTCCAAACTCTTCAAGATGAGGCGAGTTCTGCCAGCGCCTGCTGATTGACATTTCTGTGTATTTTCTTGTTCAATTACAAAGAATAATGTCACCTTTACATTAATGACAGTTGTAACAATCGTGCCTTTTAGCAGTGTCGAAGCTACAGCGCAAATTATTGAGGTTGCGGGAGGACCAGATATCTGCTGGAAGAATAGAACAACGAAAACACTCAATTGCCTCCAATACAGCTGTTTAATTACCCCCAATTAATCCTGCATATGATACTCCCTCCCCCTGAACTAAACATATTAAACACTCCGCACTGCCACAACTTCCCACCCGCCAACAAAAGCAATCATCCCCAAAAAACTCAATCCCGTATAACCCCCAAAACTCACACTTCATACCCCCCAAATGTCCCCAAAGTCACAAAAATAAGGCAAGGCAATGTACAGGTCCACTCACGAACGCGCATCCACTCGATTAATTGTGTCCATTACTCCACGGGCGAAAGGTAATCCATTCAAAAAGGTTCCTTAATCAGTTGTTTAAAAGTTTGACTCCGGGGCCTAAATGCCGGCTCCCAGGTTGGCGTGTGACGTCACTCTTTCCTCTCCGGTGCGAAGCACCTGCCTATCTTAAATACGCACCCTCGCAGGGCGTTTCTTCTCTCCACAATAAACATTACAACAGATGATGATGATTTTGATGATATATATGAATATAAACTGTAAATGTTCATATACAGTATAGTCACACGATGACAGAAAGTTTTCTTCCAGCTGAGTCGTAGTAGGACGCGCTTAAGGACGTCTCTAAGTCTGCTATGGACTTTTGTGGCCATTACACAGTCATGGTGTATAATGAATGTTCCTGCAACATTATATTATTGGCAACATGCTGACATACAGAAACTGGCAGGCGCCTTGATCCAACTCAGTGTGCTCAGACGGTAGGCAGGGCTGGCTTACTAAACCTTTGATTAAGAAAATGTTCAAAACAATTGGAATCATACAGAAAATACATCTCTAAACAGTTCAATTAACAAATATTAATATTTAGTATGTTATTAGTGTTGTTTTTTTCAGAGCCTCCCATGCCCACCTTGACTGCATGCCTCATCATACCTTGTGTGTTTTGTCTCTCGACCAGAAGATGACCACACGCTGAGGATCCTTCTGTACGCCCTCATCTTCGTCCTGAGCGTGTTCGGGAACCTGCTGATCATCCTGGTGCTGACGGCCAACAAGCGCATGCGGACCGTCACCAACACCTTCCTGCTGTCGCTGGCTGTCAGCGACCTGATGATGGCCGTCTTCTGCATTCCCTTCACTCTCATCCCCAGCATCCTCAAGGATTTCATCTTCGGTGCCATCATGTGCAAGATAGTGTCCTACCTGATGGGTGAGAGAAATCATAATATGCACTACATAATAGAATGTTTCATAAATGCAGTTTTTAATTGAATATCATTAGATTGTGCATTAATGGGACAAAAAGTTCTGCCTTTACCATCTGAGAATGATGGAACAGACTTTACCTGGGGGAGAGCAGGGTCAGACATCCCACTTCACCTCACACACCCGAACACACATTCGCAGTTTGCATTCGACCATTCGTGTATAAGAGAGGTGAAGAGTAATTTCCCGCCTTACCTTGTCAGGAGGGAAATGGCAGATTGGATCAGCGGTGGAGGCCAAGATGATTTCCTCTCCCATAGATAACTATCCCCACGTCTCCACCTTGCATATGTTTTTTCTAAACGCACCACACGTTTTGTTCTTGTTTGGGTTGCAGATATTACACCGCACATCAACAAACATGCTTTTGTTACTTTTCGCAATGAACCCAAACTCAGAACTGATAAGGGACCTAGTTGGTGTTTTTAAAGAAGGTGTTATGTTGCCACAGGTATATCAGTGAGCATCTCTACGTTCAGCCTGGTCGCCATAGCGATTGAGCGCTACAGCGCCATCTGTAACCCGCTGAAGTCAAGGGTGTGGCAGACCCGCTCCCATGCTTACCGGGTGATTGCGGCAACATGGCTGCTGGCCCTCATCATCATGATTCCTTATCCGGTGGTCAGTCACCTGGACTCCTTTCAGCGCCCCGACAACACCACCGCCCACCAGTGTCGCCGCAAGTGGCCCGTCGCCATGGCCGAGCAGACCTGGTGAGTGGAATGCACTTTTAATTCTTTTTATTCCTTGTATTAGCAAAAGTCACTTTGGAAGCCTGTCAAAAATGGACATATGGAACTTCGTAGGTACACGCAGAAAATGCATAACAATAACACGTTTATTACAGGATTTCTGCTACATGTAATTAATTGTGGCGATGCACCACTACAAAATAAAAGCCTCCACACCTTAAAAATTAGGGGGTTCATAAAACCTGAAAACAATTTTAAGTAATATATTGTATGAATGTATATATATGCTATACAGATACATACATAGCTTATTCTTTACGAACATATTGATCACAATTAGTTTGAAAACGATTTAAAATATCATGAAAATGTTTCACTGTGCTTTATTTTGATAAGCATGCACCGAAATTGCCTGTCTGCCTTGCTGGCACTTGACCAGTGACCAGATACGCGACACGTCATGTGTTGACGTCTTGTGTTGACGTCTTGGGACTTTCACTTTGTTTCTTATTATTGGGAGAATGATCAATAGCCCGTAAAATGTGCAGTCAATTGACGACAGCTTTGTCACTTGCCAAGCCGATCTATGCCAGCGTGTGTGATCGCTCACGTTTCAATCTCATTCCGCTGTCTGGCATTTTTGCTTACATGCCCGGCTGGCGGCATCTAGCTAGCCCGGAGCTACAAGTGGCTGTTACGTTCATGGGATACATCAATCATCGACCATCATCATCTTACTTTTTAAAGTGTCACATATCTTGCTCTTTTGTTAGCATTATAATACTTACGGCTTGTCTTCAAAACACTAGTTGTGTGTCAAAGTTGTGCAACAGAAGCACGTCGTGTGTACAGCTTTAGACAGTGACGCTATCACAGGTAGCGCACCAGCCGATGATGAGTAGTTCAAAGAATATTTGCTTCACCTCTTAGTATTTTTCTAAGTGTTCTATTAAAACATGACGCCTGTATTTAATGACAAATGAGCACACTGAGTGGAGATGTGCTTTGTAAATAATGTGCCATTTAAATGTTGGCAGTGCTCTCAGCAACTTTGCCATTTAATTAACAATTTTGCAATGTTCTTGGTTCATGCTCGGCTAGTTGTTAAAAAGTTACATAAATAAATACATCATAAAAAATTGCTTTGTCATAAAAAAAAATTGCAGACAGTTTTTGACAATAACCGAAAAACATGTTAACTGGGTGTACGCTAACCGAGGTTCCACTGTATATGAATGGAAACGAGTACATAAGTCAGTAGTAACGGTATCTATCTATCTATCTATCTATCTATCTATCTATCTATCTATCTATCTATCTATCTATCTATCTATCTATCTATCTATCTAACTAATCCCTTGTTAATCCTGGTTAATTGATTCCAGACCCGAGAGTGACAAGTGAATTTCCGCAAAATAGGATTCCTTCTTTGTAAACGGAATATTTTCGTAGTTAGAGCATAGAAAACCTGTTTGCACCCTTCTAAATACAGTTTTTAACATTATTGGAGCCCTCTAGACATGAAATGACCCACATACAGTCAGCTTTGCACTTGTATGACCCAATATAGTAGACATAATAAGAGAAAATAAGCCATTTAAGACAAAATGAAAACTCGGCCATGTGTGTATTGGATGTGTGGAGGACAGAAAGTGACCTCAGGTTCACAGATTAGTTTTAGCTTGGCATGGCTTATGACCGCAACAGCAGCCCATGTCATTATGATTGTTATGATTAGGATTATTATTGTGCCTGTTGTGAGATAAGTTTAACCTGCAATAAAATCTAGTTGTTCCGGCGATCAAGTCTGGTGCTTGTGTGTCTCACCGAACATTACAGTAACAGTACTGACACCTAGTGACCAGTGTGGAATACTACATATCACAATTTGAATGCGTCTTCTTAATGCCTTATTTTAGTTCATTGAGCCATTTTTATGCTTGACAATGTTTGATTTTTGCAGAAAATACATAAAATTGGCTTAAATATGCATTTTAAAAAAAAGTCCATATTTAACCACAAAACAGCATTATTTATTAATTGATTAATATTCAATTAATACATGAATTAATACTGTGGAGAAGTCATTTGGCGCCACCTGTTGCTTTGCATGTATAAATCTGTACAACTGGATATAAAACGACTCGTCCTTTTCAAACATTTTTCTGAGGGAAAAAAATGCCTCCTTACATAATACTGTAAATATAGTACTTTGCCTTCTATTTCTTCAGTTAGTTCTTAGCAAGTCCATTGTTATGATGTTTAATCAGAAGGGCTAAGCACAAGAAACGGAAGTGTTTGCTTTAATATTGCAGTGGCGATAGAGAAAAAGACAGCCAAGGACACAAATGCAATATAGCCATTGATGCTGTTTACTTACTTTCATTTTTCCATCTTTGTTTGGATTTGTAATAAATGTTATCACTTTGGGAATGTGGGTATATATTATTTTTTCATTTTGAAGCAGAAAACATTGTGTTGTAGTTGGTTTAGAGGAGTCATCGGGGGTGTTTTCACCACATGCGGAAACATTCCACGTCCACAGATCAGTCAACTTCCGCCTCCAATCCAATTCGCACCTCGATTACTTGAGCACCATGATAGATACAAAGGCTCTCAAGGGTACCTGCATGTAAAAGCGTCATCCTCCTCGCGCTGCTGTGAACTCTCTGGTGTATGTGTGAAAATTGCATCCATGCCCTTCTTGTGTCTTTAAGGTACATTCTGCTGCTGCTTGTGCTATTTGCGATTCCGGGGGTGGTGATGAGTGTGGCCTACGGACTCATCTCCAGGGAACTTTACCGAGGTATCCAGTTTGAGATGGGACACAAAAAAGACTCTACAGGTGAGGGCTTGTGTAAAAAAAAATCTACATCCCTGGTATACGCAGTTCTTTGTGAGAATAGAGAAAATGATGCACATGATTCTGGCTTAATTGTTTCATTAGCAAATCGCTACTATTATGTGCTGCAGATGATGAAATTCTATATGTAACTGTCAGTGTACTTCCAAGGGGGGGGGGGCGTCTGGGATGAGCGTAGACTGGAGGAGGATGGAATTGGCTGGCAGCTGCAGGCATGGGCGCCGCCATCTGCTTGGCCTCACTTGGAAAGAGGTTGTCTGAAGCAGACAAAAAGCATGGGCTAAAAGAGGAAATCCGATAAAAGGGATAAAAGTGATCCAGGGAGAGTTCAAAGTAAGTTAATGGAAAATGAGGCAAATTTAATAACCCATTACTAGATTCGGTGTACTTTTGCTGAAGTAGGATATTCAGATATATGAAAAATTTGAAATTTTTCTGATGACACTTCAGAGTAGTCATTCCTTTTCCCATTAGAGGTGCACAGCTGTTTTTATTAATAGTTTTTTTTTTTTAATTAATGTTACATACTGGTCTAAAAATAAAGATAGTCACCATGCTGCAGGGCTGTCCACAGTTTAGTCCAGTTGTCTTAGTCACTTGCAAATTGATTCAAATATGCCTTCCCAGTGTGGAGCCTGGTGGTAACCAGGGCAACTGTAGGCCGGCAGAGGTTTTATAATGAAAAGACCAGAAACGTTTAAAATATTGACATTAAAAGAAATGACTGGCTGCTTCATGTGAGCACGGATTGGCTATATATGGCGTATTTTAAGGAAATATTACATTTTCTCATAAGTCATTGTTCCGTTGTGTGGTGTTTCTGAATAGTTTCATTATTTTCTGTTTTGGTTATGAATTGTATTTCCCTTGTTTGTCTCTATCCATGGGCTTTCATCTGATTATTGGTTCTGCCTGTGTCTTGTCAGCTTTGCCCTCTTCGCACTCCTGTCTTCCATCCGTGTCTAGTCGTGTGATCATTAGTCCAGAACGTCTGTGTTTGATTGTGTCAGCTAACTAACTCTTCTCGCCCTGAACCGCTGCACGGGTGAAAATTTGACAAAACATGCATGCCTACAGTGTTGCCCGTGATAGTATTTTTCTGACAAATACACCACATGGTGGCGCTGTTACTAAACCCCCAAGTTTGACCAGCTCAATGCGCTCTACAAAGCACACACTGTAACTTTAGGGTGTTGAGCCAGATCCACACCAAATTTGGTGCGCACCTTAATAGGAGACTGACAAGCACATATGAGCAAGGTTGCCTGAAAAACATGGCGGTTGCCATTAAGAAAGACACAGTTGTAAGGGCAAGGGCAGAACCTAGCAATTAACTGACCATTAGCTAGGGCTAGGCGATATATCCTTATTTTTTAAAATTTTAAATATCGATATTTAATTTAAGCACGATATCAAAGCCAACCATATCGTTTATATCGATATAGACTGGATTTGCACTGTATCTCCCTCATCCCTGCATGCAGGAGGAGGGAGGCGGGGCGGAGCAGAAGCCCGGCGGCTCCGGTCGAAGCGACAGCGTCTGCGGTGGAAGAATTAGCCAGCAAGGATTAAGCGGTAGCTCAATAATGTGGAGGTACTTCGAATTCAGAGCATAAAAAATATTTTTCACCACCTTAAAACTCGCCACAAACTCCAGTACGAGGAATGTGTGAAGCTGCGCGCTGTCTGCCGCGCTTCTCTTGCGTTCCTCATGAAAGGAAAAGCAAAGTGGTGTGCTATTATAAAGAGGTGTCCCATCACATTGCTAAGATATGGTCCCCGTTGCAACAGTGGAAAAAAAATAATAAAAAAACCTGCTGAAAACGAAGGACACGCGATTTCCAGCGAGCTTCGCAGTCACAATTATTTAACAGGACAAGGTTTACCACAAATGGACAAAGAAGTTAGACAGTTGCTAAGCCTGATGCATTTGACAGGTTGGTGTTCCTGGCACAAAATACACATGACATGCTTGTGTCTTCTAAAAATGTTTACCTAAAAAAACATTTTCAAGATTCAAGATTCAAGAGTTTTATTGTCATATGCATAGTAAAACAGGCAGTTCTACTATGCAATGAAATTCTTATTCTGTTCATTCTCCCAAGAAAAGAAAGAAAACACAAGAAAAGAGTAAGAACATAAGAAACATAAATACCAATAAATTAAGCAACAACAGAAGAGACATTAATACAAATAAATAAATAAATAAATAAATAAAATGCTATGAGTGTGTGCGTGTGTTGTGTGCGGTGTGTGCGGCATCTTTTGATGCCCATTTTTGTAAACTTCCCCTGCCATCCATCCCCAAATTTTCTCAGTTGGATTTAGATCAGGGGAACACGCAGGATGGTCCAAAAAAGTGATGTTTTTCCCCTGGAAGAAGTCCTTTGTCAGGCGGGCATTGTGAACTGCAGCATTGTCCTGTTGAAAAAGCAGTCATTACCACACAGACAAGGGCCTTCAGTCATGAGAGATGCCACCTGCAAAATCTCCACAAAATCTCGTGAGACAGGTTAGTTTTACCCTACTGATGATGTGTTGTTGTAATCAGGATTGCTATTGCAGTAATCAGAATTGCAGGTGGCAACTCTCCTGACTGAAGGCCCTTGTCTGTGTGCTGTATAACATCTGCTGTTTGACGCCCCTGCGCAAACCGAAGCTCTTGGAGTATACGTATTTATCCTCAATGTTTTTGATTAAGACATTTATCTTTCTTCACTTTTCACTACAGATGTGAAGAATGGCTTGACTCCGGCTGCGTCCAATGGCAGCGACGATGGCGATGGCTGCTATGTCAATGTCCAGCGTCCCTACGCGTTGGAAATGTCGGCAATGTCTGCCTCTGTCAAGACTCCCAAGGCGGACCGACCACGCAGAAACACATCGGAGGCAAAGCTCGAGGCGAAGAAGCGAGTCATCCGCATGCTGGTGGTCATTGTGGTCCTGTTCTTTCTGTGCTGGATGCCACTGTACTGTGCCAACACGTGGCGAGCTTTCGATGACAGATCAGCCAAAAAAGCCCTCTCGGGAACGCCCATTGCTTTTATCCATTTGCTCAGCTACACCTCCGCCTGTGTCAACCCCATCATCTACTGTTTCATGAACACCCGTTTCCGGAAGGCTCTGTTCGCCACGTTTTCCTGCTGCTTCGCCCCTTGCCGTCGCCACCGCCGCCGCCGCGGGTTGCGGGACAATGAGGATGACGTTATGGCCATGGGACCGTCCATGTCCAAGTTCAGTTACACTACAGTCAGCACCATGGGAACCTGCTGAGGCTGACTGAGGTGGTCCCAAGTTTGGCAAACACAGCACAGAACATCTGCTGTGTTTAGGCCAAAGGGATGAAATTGTAGCACTAGCAGCATAGAAGCTTAATTAAACCCACGATTGTGACAAACAATAGCTGGTCTTATGACGTAATTACCTCCATTGCGATATAAAAACACAGTATAGGTATCAAGATGATCAACTCTTGCTAACCTAGTAGTCATTGAATGAAAAATATAACTGTGCAATTGTTATTATATTTGTATTATTTCATTTATTTAATTCCACACATTTCACTCAGTTGTTTATGGATATGATTGTGACTGATGTTAATTCAGCTGCCTTGTGTATTCTGTATAAGTGCCTGCTTGTTGTTGTTATGCCATGTTCAATGGTAACAGCATCACAGTACAGAACAGTTAAAATATTAAAACGCCGCGAAGACATGGTGAATCATAAGAAATTTGAAGTAACTGATCTAAATGTGTGGTCTGCAGTGATCAGTGAGGCTGCCAAGTGTTAACAATCACAAACCAGCACCTCTGCAAGCAGCTCAATGATAAATATTCAACAAATACATAACTAAAAATGAAGGCTGTCAAAAATAACCTTTTAACGGCGGTAACTAATTTATTTCATTAATTACGTTCATTTTTTTTTTCCAGAATTAATGCATGCGCATCATGGCAAGCCACACCGCTCTGTTATGATGGCAGATGGAGTCACACCGTAGCGTCCACACAGCGTCACACAGAGTCTGATGCTCTTTTATAACTTTGTTCTCTCGTGGACACATAAACAGTAGTGCAATTCCAACACTATATACTGTATGTATCGCCAACTCGCTCGTCCGTCTAACCGTGTGTCCTGTTAGGCAAACTGATTTTCAGACGTGTATGTCTTTTGACTCAGTCCTTTATCTTTCTGTTAATAAAATACTGTAAAAATGGGCATATTTCACACATACTTGCAAACGGTGATTAATCATGATTAATGAAAGTGAAAACTGATTAATCTGATTAATCTCATTAATTATTTCACAGCCCTACTACAAATATAACTATATGCATAAGTTGTAGACAGACATCAATTAATCAGAGTATGGGTGTCCAAACTTTTTCCACCGAGGCGCCGCATGCTGAAAATCAAAGGCTACGGGGGGCCATATTGATATTTCTACGTATTTTTTAATGTTTAAAAATTATTATTTTGTATAATTTCTTTTCCATTCCATTCCATTCCATTCCATTTTCCTCCACTTATCCGAGTCCGGGTCGCGGGGGCAGCAGTCTTAGTAGGGAAGCCCAGACTTCCTGGTCCCCGACCACCTCCTCCAGCTCCTGGGAACGCCTTGGCGTCCTCCAGCTTGGAGGACACCAAGGTGTTCCCAAGCCAGCTGTGAGACATAATCCCTCCAGCGTGTCCTAGGTCTTCCCCGGGGCCTTCTCCCGGCTGGGCATGCCCGAAACGTCCGGGAGGCATCCGTACTAGATGCCCGAGCCACCTCAGCTGGCTCCTCTCGATATGAAGGAGCAGCGGCTCTACTCTGAGCTCCTCCCGGATGACCGAGCTCCTCACCCTATCTCTGAGGGTGAGTCCCGCCACCCTACGAAGAAAACTCATTTCAGCCGCTTATATCCGCGATCTCGTTCTTTCGGTTCTTAGTTAGTAGTATCAACATTTCACCTTCTTCTCTTTACATTTTTTGCCCGATGTTTCCCGTTTTTGCTGTGTTTTTTGGTTTAATTTTATTTGTACAATTTGCCACGGGCCAATACAAAATAAGCTGTGGGCCGCAAATGCCCCCCGGGACACACTTTGGACACTCCTGCTTTAGACAGTAAACTCAGTGCGACTGAATCAACAGCATCACTGCTGGTTGCAGCCAAGTCGTGTACCGTACTCCATTTTGCCTCAATGGCTTCAAGACGTGATCAGCGATCAATTCATCTATAGTCCATCAGTCACAAAGTTCAAGGTTCACAGCAAGGTCAATGTTTGACTTGTATGCAACTGATGATCAACCAAATTATGGATATGATGTATTCACTTATAGTCACGACAATTTTGGTGGTATTGGAGGGGTAATCTGTAATGGGGTTATGGACTGATTAGGAATGTAGCCTTCGGAACGGCACATTAGGAGCATCTAATGAGTTTTTTTTCTTTTTTTGGAACAGCGAGTTGGCAGCAGCCTTGAATATTTAACAGTGGTACCGAGGGTATCATGTAATTAGTTGTAAATAAGTTCGGGGCGTTTTAGGGACTTCATGTCCCTGCAGAACTAACATGCGAGCTTCATCATTACAGCCAGGCTTCTCGCTTGTAGGGTCTACAAGTATTATGTCTAATTGCGAAAGCAGATAGATGCTGGTTTCTATATGCATATAAATACATTAATGTCACACGGGGCCAGTATGAGTCACAGTTTATTAAGGTCACTCTGATCCAAGATCTCTGTTGTACATATAGGATGAAGTATAGCAGCATAGAAATGCAATATCGACTGTGTTTATGAGTGACACTTCAGTTTGGTTTTTTTTCTCCCAGAGAGCTTTTGGGAGACTAATTTCCCTGCGGTGTCCCAAAGGTTGTGTGATGCCAACACCCACCCTGGCTCATCCACTTGCCGCTCACACTGACATCAGCTTATTAAATTTGTTAAATAGTTGCCACTCATTTGCTCTTTTTCTTCTTGAGTAATTCATACTGAGCCTGGATGTGATGTGCAAGCAATCTCATTGGGTCTTCTTCCTCAAAACGACCATGAAAATGTGTTGGGATGGACATTTCTGTAAAAGAACTTTAGAAATGTAATTTCAATTTAGTTCGTTTTAGTTACAACCAACTTTGTACTGCTGCTCCCCTATTGGCTACATGGTGAGAAGGTGAGCGCTTTTCATTTCTCAAATAGCTTCAAGAACCAATTAACTGACAGACTGTGCGTGTACCTTTCTACACGTTTCATTTTTATGATGGTATATTTCCATCCCTTATTAATAGGGATGTCCGATAATATCGGCCCCCCGATGTTGGCATAAAATTGTAATATTGGTCAATGTCGGTATGGAGTGTTTTCGCTACAATGAAAAACGATTTTAAAAAATGATGCATATAGGCTCACGTATTTTCCGGCACGCAAATGATGACCTCATCAAACCGCGTCTGCGTGTAAACAACCGTGGGTGGCTAGTAACAAGCTAGCTCCCTCCCGACTAACGTTATGTCTGTGGTGTCTCCTGCAGATATTAAACTGAGGTTTGCAGTGACTGCAAAGCATTGGTTATGCGTGGTGGAACCAAGACTTCTTTCCTCAATACTTCCAATTCCCATGGCAAAAGCCATCAATCGGGAATTCATGGAGTGTATCGCACTGGATAATCAGCCCTTTTCCATTGTGCAAGACGCCGGATTCACTAAACTTGTGGACTTCCTCGAGCCACGCTTTGCTATGCCCAATCGCAAGTATTCTCAGATGTTTGCTTACAGTTGTACAATGTTGTTTACAGCCACGTCAAGAAGCTAATAGCTGATGCTGTATCCATTAGCTTCACAACAGATATGTGTTAATTCCACGACAGGAGATATGTGATGTTACACATATCCGTATCAGTTGATATCGGAATTGTAAATTGAGTGTTGGACAGTATCAGCAGATTGGATATCGGCAAAAAAACCAATATCGGACATCCCTACTTATTATTTCAAATGGAGAAAGTCAATTGGAAAAAAGAAATCAGAGCTGGAAAAGCCTCTTGGAATGGTTTGATACCATGATTGTGTTCAATTTCCGAGGGTCCACTGCAGATGGGATTTGACAAGAGTGAACCACAACAGCAAAGATGCCTCTGCGAGGACTCAATGGCATACAATGATAAAACGGTCTTCGTGGAGGGATACAGTAGTAGGCTTCAGCATGCTCCTCACGTGCTAATCTGCCATGTATGGCTGAGACAATGAGTTGGCCTTTTCAGGGTCCTCACTCAGTCTTGCCATTATTATGCTGCTGGTTAAACCCGCCTTTCGTCCTCCCTGTGCAGACCTCACGTGATTGATTTCTCGCTCCAATGCTCGAGCTCCCGATCACCATGCTTGATGAGGACATTTCTTCCTTTTAGCATTGTTTGTGCCCATTTCTTGGCCATATTGGAAAGTGTTGCTGACACATAGACAAATGGAGCAGGTGCGCTTTGGGGAAATGTTGCAAGTGAATGATGACGGTGCTGTCTGCAAGACGTACACTCGAAGTGGGCAAAAGCAGAAGGAGAACTGCAGTCTGGATGGGGTTTTTGCATTAACATCTGGCGCAGAAAAACCTTAACTATGATCCCCTTAAATGCATACAGCACTAAAATAATTTTATGGTTTGGGGTCCTCTGAGGAGCAAATGACGTTCCATCGGAACTGCCAAATGTGAGACAGAATCTTGGCATTTTGAAGTTGGATTAATTTTTGGATTACTGAGAGAGCAATTGCAAGAAGCACACCTGTTTTGAGTTAAACTGAACAAAATAGCGCTCAGAAAAGAGACACTGCACAGGACAGGAAAACAACCCCCAGAATTCAGTCAGGCTTGCACCAGAGGAGTAGAAAAAAAACATGTTTGTTGTTTTTACACTCCTATTCCTGATGGTAACAACAAGAGAATGATAATTCAGCAATTGTGCAGTAGTTAAAACAGGCCGGGTGTTTTTGTCCCCCCTTTACTGCGGCACAGGGAGAGAATATAAAACAGCAACAAGAGGATTTTTTTGCTCACCCCAAACACATTTTCCTCTCACAGTTTCGGGACTAAAAAATCATTTGTTAGCTCTGTAGTTTAAAAATATGTTTTTCCTTATTTTTCTCAAGCTGCTGCAGCTTCTGTTAAGTAAATACAATATACTTTTTTCATGCTTTGTGAGAGACAAAATTAGAAGATTCACAACAATTACTGTTGTTTTGATCTTTTTTTTTAGTTTGATGTCTGAGGAGCGTCGAAACTACGCACCACTAATTGTACAATCAGTTTTTTAAAATTTTGTCCTTAATTTTTTGCCATTTTATCATGAAAAGGAATAAGACAACTCCGATGAGTATGATGGGCCTAAAAATATTGTAATATTTAAATTTTTTTGTGACATGCAAAGCCAACATGTTATGAACTCCTGTTCCAATGTGAGTGATTTATTGAGCAGTATAACACCAGAAAAAATGTATATAGTACTTCAGACATATGATATGTACAGTATGTGGCGTGTCGTAATGTTTTGGTGGACTATGAGGATTAAAGGCTGTGTCTTGTGAGAGTCAAGCATCTGGCCATTGTTTAACTAGTACTCAAGTACACTGTCTCCCGGGCGGATTAGTGTAGCGAGCTTGCGGCAAATGTCAACATCAATATAACGGCGACATAAGAGCTTGTGGCTCATGCACAAACAAAGTGAATTTCAGCTCATCTGTGTTTTTGTCCATATAAATACGGCACTGCTTTACACTGAAATGTAATGTGGAGTAACTCTTGCTTGTTTGTCTGTAAAGGAAGTGTTTCATCATACGTCCTTATAGTTTGCCATGTTTCTGAGCAGCTTGTGGCCGCCGAAGGCTACATGAAGAAGAGGACTGAAGAGTTAGGGAAGCATACAAAGACACTATTAGTGCCACATGAGCTGTTCATTTGCCAGGCTGCCCTTGCATTAAATGTCGTTTGATTGAACGCTACTTGTATTTTCAATGTGAGCGTCCCTAATGTATTGACATGGGTCAGTGTTGTCCGACAAACTGGCTTCAGGCTTTGGCTGATCCCGTCGCATCATGACAACACAACAGTGATTACTGTGACTGTTGTGCTGCAGTGTGCTGTCCTCAAATGCTCAAACCATCCTTGTGCAACTGTAAGGCCTTACTTACTGTATGTGTTTTCTTATGTGCTTTGATTATTAACTTGAGCATTATCTGACCTTACGTGGAGGAGGCTCAACAAGTCTACCTCTGTTGTGCGAGTACAGAAAGGAAAACATTTGGCATATCGAAAGTGTGTGTACTCCTGTTGATTGAGAAATTGAGAATATGATTGTACAATTGGTTGCTTTCTGTGTAGTATTGAAAATAAAGTTTCAGTAAACTGTCATCAGCCTCTTTTATCCATATTTTGAAGATTGACAAAGTCAAAGTGGAGGTTTTTAAGATTATTCTTGACGTAATCTCTTAAAAAAGCAAGTTTGGCTACCGTAGCAACAATTTGATGCAAACTAAAAACATTTACATACTATCAGGCCAACAATATCCACATGCCAATCTTTGGCATGTGGATATTTTTAGCCATGACTCTCAACCTGCTTGGAACGACTTGCTTATTCAGTGATACTCTAATTCAACTTCAGAAATAGTCCTTCTATGTTTTTGTTAATGTAAGCACTGGAGGCAAGGTGGGTGAAGTGTCCTGCCCGAGGACACAACAACAGTGACTGGATGGAAGAAGCGAGGATCGACCCGCCAACCTTCCGGTTTCTGGATGACCCGCTTTACCTCCTGAACCACTGTCGCCCTAATTTTTGGCCTAAATTAAGCATTTCCAAGCATAAAAATGGCAAATATAAGACATTCAGAAGACACATTCGAAGACCTTGTGAATGATAATGTAAACTGGTCACTAGGTGTCAGTAATGTTCCTGACACACAAACTTCAGACTTGATCGCAGGAAGAACAGGCTTTTATTGCAGGTTTAAATGATCTCACAACAGGCACAATAATCCCTAATAAAAATCCTTAATACAAATACAAGCCACCTTTGTGGCCGTAACCCACGGCAAGTTAAAACTCAACTATGAACCACTGACGTCACTTCCTGTCCGCCTGCCAGTCCGCTTCCCTAAGGAACACCTTTATAGTAACACACGCAAGCACAAGTCTTATGTTTCTTAAATGGCTTATTTACTCTTATTATGTCTACTGTATTGGGTGATACGAGTGTAAAGGATTATAAGGGTGTTAGTTCCTGTCTAGAGGGCTTTGATGCTGTTAAAAAACGTATTTAGAAGGTTGTAACTTCTAACTTCTATGCTCAAACTACAACAATATTCCATTTATAAATAAGGACTCCTACTTCACTTATCACGGTCTGGTCTGGAACCGATTAACCGTGATAAACGAGGGATTACTGTATGCTAGCATGTCCTCCTTTTGAGCACAATCAAGCATCCAAATTAGGACGACCCTTTTCACATGATTTGATTTGGGTTTTTTTTGATGATGACTCCGGTAGCGGGAAATGGACAAAAGAACTCGCTAATGGAGAGTCTCGTAAACACACCGCTGAAATAATTAGCTTGACCTTCCACTGACGAGCTGACATGTGTTGACATTCTTATCATGACAGATAACAGTGACCATGAAGAGGTAATCATCTCCAAGTGCCGAATATCATTCAGATGCTCAGGCTCCGGTGTAATGGATGACGATTGATTAAGGTTGTACTCGGTATCAATACCAGGGCTCTGATGGGGATTACAGCTGCGTTCTCTGCACTTTTCAGCCCCGGTAAATCGATGTGGGATTTCATCGCTCTTACAACGGAATAATGAGCAACAAACGCTTTTAGCAGCAAGTAAATGAAGCAATTGTTTTAAAATGTGTTGCTGTCACTGACTTTCCTTTGATGATAAAAAAAGGCACTTGACACATCATTGAAAAGGTAGAACCTCGTTGCTGAAAGGTTTTAATGGTAAGAACTGCATTCATGAAGCATGTTTCTGCTCTTCCCATCATTCACAGTGACTGACAACATAGGCAAGTGCACATTGAAAGGCAGACAATGCATGTCACATTTTAGAGAAGCATGCTGTTCCACTCGTCCCCTCTTATGTTTGTTAGTTAATCAATACATACGCCACTATGAACCACTGTACTACTCCGCTACTAAAACTCACATAGAAAAATAGACTTCATTTGTGGGGGGACTAATGTGGACCACAAATTGCCTCACGGCCGTGACTCAAATGTGGAAAAAGTTAGTCAATGACAACAAGAGAAAAAGAGAATAAATTAAAAGAAAGCAAGCCAGTTAGGGGCCGATTCTCAGTAGAACAATTACTAAATGGAGCCATTCATTTCATTTCGATTCCAGTAACTTGGCAACTGACTGTGAGAAAAAAAATGGGGGGGAAATTACTTCTTTGGTTGTGTCAATGTAAAGATTCAAGCCTCGTAACAATAGTGGGGGAAAATTCATTGGAAGCTTGGACCAAAAAAGCAAGTTTTCAGTCAAACAATAAAAGCTACAGCAGGAACTGTGCAAGGAACAATACAACAAATGTATTCGGTATTTACTATGAAACTCATTCAGAAGCTTTACATGAGCAGTGATTGACTTCATAGACTAAAGATCTCATATTTAACTATTTTCACCAATTTTAGTCGCAGGGGTCCACAGCAGTGTACTGTAATACTGTGATTGTGTTCTAGCCAGTTGAGAAGTGTTTTTTTTTTTTTTTTTTAGTAAGCCCTGTCATATATGTCTGTAGCTTCGATGCTAATGATCTGCGTTTGTCCATTCCTGTCTCGGACAGAGTGTGTGTCTCAAGAAGCGCTATTGTGCAGACCAGTTGAAAAATTGCAGGAATTTACAGAATTTACATTTTTCACCCTTGGACCTTAAATACCTTCTAAGTAGAGCTTCAAAATGCAAAAGGAAGAAAAGGGAGTGAGCCATTTTTATTTTATTTTATTTTTTTGCATAAGCAAGCAACCATGAAACTGATCAGCTGTTCATCAGCTGATCAAATGTTTAAGACCATAGCTAAAAAAAAAAAAAAACTAAAGTAGAAATAAAAGGTTAAAAAAAGACTCAGTAATGAGTAGCTGAGCCTTTCTTGTTAATCACCAAGGTGTCCCTTATTTACTTTTGCAAAAGTTGGCAACCCCATCAGTTCATGCAGATTTGATTGGATTACTATTGAATATTTTTTGTTTCTGACAAACTTCTGCTTCGGCTAACGCACACATGAGGTAGTTTGCCAAACCACATGAACTCCTAAAGAGCAAGAAAGAAGGCAAACACCAAAGAAGAAGGCAGGTCGATGTGTGTGAAAAGAGGGCGTTATTGGAGTTCATCGTAATTATCGGTAATACAGTGAAAATGGGAGGAAGTCCATTTTGGTGTGCGGCCCTACATTTTCTGCTTGCACTCCTATAATTTTAAGTTAGGGGCCACTGTGCTCCTACTAAAAAAAATTAGTTTTGAGCCCTGATGCAGGTGAAGTCTTGCATCCGTTGTAGTTGGTCCCGATGAAATGTTGTCTCCAGAAAAAAGTGACTTATGTGGCTCATTTTCAGCGCTGACCGTTGTCACATTGATGCCAGGAGCCTTATCCAAGCATACCAGAGAAGACAAGTAACCTTTTACTGTACAACAGATGAGGGTGAAAAGACATGATTGAAAAGGGTGATTATTGCACAAGGCATCCAAGATCAATAGGGCAGAGGATGGATTCAATCGTTGTCAAGCGTCAAAAGTGGTGTCATCAGGATTTATGCGTGCTTAGCGAACATAAATTCAACGAAAGTCAGTATTTTTTAAATGTACAGCCTAGGTTTCAAATTGTATTGCTGTTGCTCGTGTTAATTTGTGCTGTCAAATGATTACATTTTAAATCAGATTAATCGTGGGTTTCAAATGAATTAATCATGATTAATCAACATTGAATTAAATGATCATTGAAATCTGAGGTATGCCCATTTATGCTGTGTTTTATTGAAAGAAAGATACATGGATTATATATATTTGCATGTATTAACAAACATTCAATCAAGCTAAAAGATACCACACGTCTTAAAAAAATCTATTTACCGAACACCAGTTTCTTTAAAAGCAGCAGAACATTTGAATCACACTTTAACCGTGTTATGATGAGCAATGAGGGGTTTCGTTCAAACACACCACGTCATTTAAGTTGAATTCACATTTTCAGTGTATTTTCTGGGATTTCCGAGCATACTCGAGTGCAGCAAATTGTACTTCCGCATTTAGAGTTAATAAGAATATCCACTTCTTGTTTTTCTGTATCTTTCTGTTTCTTTAGACGCATAATAAAGACGTTGTTGTGATGTTCGCAGTCTCCCTGAATGCAACTCGCCGTCGTGTAGTGACAATGAGGAAGTGCTGTTCTGACGACGGAGGGACACAAGACGTGTTTGTGAGTTGGACATAGATATATGTTGTTGGAATCGCACCGCTGTTGATGTGTTCAGGTTAGATTAAAGTAATAAAAGCACGTCAGACTCTGTGTGACTCTGCTGCCGTCTGTCGGCTTGCCATAAGGCTATGCGTTAATTACGCCAAAAAATTTGACCTAATGAATTAAATAAATAAATAATTTATTTAGCGCTAATGCGTTATTTTTGATGCCAAGTATAAACAAACTAAGTAACGGTGTCCTAAAACCTTTGTTCTCTTAGTGTATGACATACCTTCGATCATTTATTTGATCATTTATTTCTTTATGTCTTATTATAGACGCGCAGTGGACCACCACATGCATAAGAAACATGTTTATGTGTGCAGACACACTCACATCGCCTCACATTTAAATTGTAGTGATAGAAATTCTGGCTCTTTTTAGAGAACCAGGTATTTTTCACTGAAAAGAGCCTGCTCTTTCGGCTCCCAAGTGGCTCCTCAGGTAGTTTTGTCTTAAATTGATATATTACCAAATTATGTGTATTGTGTTTGTATGAATTACTAATGTAAAAAATACATATCACATGTTTACTATTTAATTGGTTTTATTTAAATTTAATTTATTTTCAATGAACAGCTACAAACAATATATTATAATAATATATTAGAAAACACAAATCAAATCTCAAATCTCTGTATGCAAATTTCAAACTATTTACAATCAAACAGCACAACATCAACTTTTATCAACAATTAAAACAAGCAAAACAAAAGAAAAAGCAGCTTCCAGGTATCGGTTGTGTCTTTATTGAAGATTGGCATTAAAAAACAAACAAACCCAAAAACAACAGCTTTGAGGGGCTGATCCTGTTTCTCCTTTCTGTTACGATGTGAAGTGAGTAAAAACACCTTAATTACGTTTAGAACTACAAATAAACTTGGTTCTTGGTTTGTTAATTTAAAATTGGCCATCACTTCATCAAAACTGTTATTTCGGCCAACGCCTAGCAGCTAGGACTACTTGTTTAATTTATCACACAACATTCTTCCCTCACGCGTTCTGACACACTGACAGGTAAGTGACCGAGTCCGAATGAGGCTTGAGTGTAATGAGTAGCAGTTTAATGAAGATGAGGAAACGTGTACGTTTTAGCAGGGCGGGATCCACCCCGGCGGCACTGAGCCTCGTGCATGCGTGATTCATGGATGCACAGAGCTCCACTATGCTCTCAGTGTGCCACGGGAGCTTACTGCACACTGCCCACTTGTGACTGCTTAGGAGCGAGGCAGACCTCTCAGCAGCACCCACCGCTGCTCAGTAAGAACAGAAACTGCAGAACAAAAGGTGCTTTCACTTTTAAGTCCCCAAATACCAGACAACTCTCCAATGACGCCAGAAAATGTTGCTAATTTGTCGCTAGTCAATTTTGAGAAAATATGTCTCCAAGAGGGTTTGGAATGTCAGCAGATTTAGCGACATTGGCAACGTTGGCAACACTGGTGCTGCCCTTCCGCCACACATCTTGACCAATGAGATTCGTCTTTAACAGAAGAAAAAAGAGGAAAAATGGCCCCCAGTTGGCTCCCAACGACGCGAGCCGGCTCCTGTCCTTCAATTCAGAAAGCCTGCTCTTAGAGCCGCTTCTTTTGCGACCGACACGTCACTAATAAATTGTAATTTAAAGGAGTCATCTCATGAAGGCAGTTAGGAGGTCATGAGCAATGTCACCTGGACGGCGGTCCCTAATGAAGACTGATGTGGGGCGAAGAGAAGAGGCCGAATGTGGCGCATCCGCAGTGAATGAGCAGAGCTGAATCCTAACTTGATCATTAAGCTATGAACCTGTTTCCAGCAATGGGAAATTAGCAGTTAATTTAAAACTGAGCAAAACATGGCACAGCCCATAAACACAGGGAACACAGAAAACCACAGAGGGTGTGTTGCTTGGACTTCTTATTCTTCTGAACTTTACATAACATTACATGTTAACATGACAACCTGGTCAAATGTCTTCTTTGTGTTTTCACTTTGTGAGTTTCACTTCGTAACGACTCCGTTGTCGAAACAAATGCTGTTTACAAACATCATCAAAATCAACTAAAAACACTGTAATGTGTATGCCATACAGTCAGACCTCTCTACATCGCGGTTCGAACATTGCAACGTTTCTTCAAAAACGTGTGAATTAATAAATGACCGCTGTTCCATGGTTGACTATGGGCTATTATTAGCCAAAAAATAGGCAAGTTAATGTAGTGTTCTGGCCACTAGGCATGATGAGACATGACATTAGATGAATTACCTTCACACTGCATGGAGTCAGCCATGGCATGTCCAACATGACATAGTGAAAAGAAGTTCTCCCATTCCGTGTGGAAGTGGTAGGTTTTTTGGCTTCTTACTTTGTCCTTTTTGCCCACTCCATTTGAAACCCTTTCTTAAGTTTAGAATACATTTGAGGCTAACTAGTTAGCTTGGGAGCATGTTTAAAGCGGAGGCTGTCTCTTGTGTTCCTGCAGTGATCCTGTAGCTCCCGCATTACAGTTGAGCAAGCAAAGAATAATTGGAGTGTAAAGGTGACTATAGTGGTCTTATTGCATGTCTACAGGGCTATTGTAACGGTAAAAATCGTATTTAGAAAGTCATAAACAGGTTTTATATGCTCTAACTATGAAAATACTCCATTCATCAATATTGAATCCTACTTCACAGTAATTTACTTATCGGGTTTGGAACCAATTAACCGCAATAAACGAGGGACGAGTGTACCACAGTAGATCCTCCACTATTTGCGTTTTTTGATTGAGGTGCTTATAAAAATGTTTATTTTTAACACGCTGCCTGCTCTTCACCCTCCAAACCCACCGTACTAGTTTGAAGGTGACGTTCGCCTCCAATTTTGGATCAACATTTGCAATAAAAGTGACGATTACATTAGATTCAGCTCCAAAACCCTCTCCGTCTCTCTTCCCTTGTGACAAAGACGCTAGCAAATAATCCAGGTTTAAACCCGAATATGCCTCACACACATAAACACATTTTAAATGAGATAATGTCAAGGTACTCGCCAGTAATTAATGATAATGTAAGATGAATTGCAGTCACGGTCGAGCCTTTAACCTGATCGTCAGGCTAGCGCTACAACCGCTCTGCCGTCTGGTGTGAAGCAGCCGCATCTCCCTCTAAATTAGGCAAACATAAAAATGGCTATATCCACTAAAATACAAATATAAGGCATTCAAATGGCACATTCAAAGACATTGTGGTATGTAGTATTCTACACTGGTCACTACGTGTCAATGTTGTTGCACTGATGAGGCAATAGCCACCACAAGAAGTCTTGTCCAGAATAGGAAGTAAAGAAAGAACAACAATATGTGTGCGTCTATGTTATGTTTAAAACCCACATCTAGAACTATCTACAAATATAACAGTAAGGAATGCTACTTTGCACAAATTCACTTTTCACGGTCAGGTCTGGAACCAATTATCCGCAAAAAAAGGGGTTACTGTCCATCCATACACCCTTCCGATGCCTGTAATGTATTTGTTTTTTAGCCTTTTTTAGTTTGTCATTGATGTGTTTGTCCACATTATTTTCACTTCCAGACACGTTAGAGGCTTTGAGGTTATTGTAACCTCGCCCAAGCACCGCCCCAACATAATCAAATAGCACACATGACTGAAAATTACATTGGTTGTGCTCAAAATACTTTGGAAGACATGCTAGCATACATCAGCCAATGACTAATGGGCAATTAGCTGCTTAGTCCGGCCCTGCAAAAATGTTTTGTTTGATGGCGGCCATGTTTTTCAATCAATTGTGCTCAGACTCGTTTTGTCAGTCCCCTGAAATGTGTGTGCTGAATTTATGGAATGCAAACAGCCAATGGTTGCCACCAGCATTACAAATGACCCTAAAATATATTTTCAATGACATAAAAGCTAAGTTGCAATCACACAATATTAGAATGGGATCCAAAACTGCAACCTGCATCCTCCATACAAAAAATGTATACGACAGCGGCGACAGTTAGTAGTCAACAACAAGTCATCGGTGACTGACCATTGTGTAAAATGGACATAATAGAATCATCGGCATACATTGTCAACTCAAATGGCTTGATGACCTCAATGTGGAGTGACAGCAAAGACCGCTAGACAAGGCATGAAGGCTTGGAAGTAGCGCCGTGTTTTATTCAACACGGATATGGCTCTCCGCCTCAGGCACGGAAAGCACCTCATCAACCTCACGTTAACCCCTTTGGTCTTCATCTCGTATGCTGTCTCCTCAGAGGTGCTTAGAGGCACCGATGACCTGAGGCTGTTTTTCCACACTTTTGCCGGTGTGTTGACAACACAGGGGATCTAATCAATCAGCACTAATTGCCGGCTTTCCCTCAACACCACTCACTCGAAATAGGATCAGTCGTGTATTAAAACGGGGCACTTATATGAAAAGCAGTTAAGTTCTTTGTCTTTGGAGCCAGGATTTTCCAGTTTCTACCTGCTTCTGTTTGATTTCATGTCCCATTTGCAACGTGTGCCTTCAGCCTCTTTGCATTATTGATAACAGTATATTTTCATAGCTGTGCCAGAGCTGTAAACAATGGCATCATTCAATTGAAAAGGGCCTGGTTTTTGTCATCGTACTGCTTCATTTCTTCAATTAATTATCCAAGTCTGAAGACTACTGGAGAAATCAGAAATAATGAACACCAAGATGACAGGAAACACAGGAAATATATCATTAAAAACTGGCACTCTACTTAAAATGCAATGCGTTCTCTTATTAGATGGATTTTTAGTGATGTTTTGGACCTTGTTTCATTTAGTTTGAGTTGCGCTGTGTTGATTTGAGTTTTGAGATTTGAGTTGGCCCCTCCATCAGCCTATGTGTCAACCAATCAGTGTCTTACCTGCCCTTGTGTTTCCTACCAGTGTTTACCAGTCCAACTGTATCGTGTTTCTCTTTTCTTTCACAGATAGATACACGAGATAGATTTATCGTAAATGCTCCAATTCATGCATCTGAACTGCTGAGTTTCCATGATAATGATGGGCACATTTACTCTACACGATGTTTACTTTTTTACAGTATACATACATTTTTTAATCAACCTCAGTTTTCAAGATTAATTCCAGATATTTAATTGATTTCAGTGTAAGCTTAACGTTTATGATCAGAACTCAAGGTGATCAAAAGATATGAAAAATATTATTAGGATTTTTGAAGAGGACATCTTTGTCGCTTAATGGTAGCAGTTCAACTATTCCGATGACATCGTAATCATAGAAATAAGTTATAAATACATTCTTGTAATTTGTTGTGACTAACATGCTATGAAAAATACACATTACAATGTTAAAAAGTTATTGAAGAAAACTGGTATCACCCATCACTACTGCATGGTCTGCCAAAGCAAATGACCGCCGGGTACTCCGGTTTCCTCCCACATTCATTGGCGACTCTAAATTGTCCATAGGTATGAATGTCAGTGTGAATGGTTGTTTGTCTATATGTGCCCTGCCATTGGCTGGCGTACCCCGCCTCTTGCCCGAAGTCAGCTGGGATAGGCTCCAGCATACCTTCAACCCTAGCGGCACAGAAGATGGATGGATGGATATCAGTAGCTGCATTTGAAGTATCATGAGTGCTCAGTGTGCATCAGCTTGATCTACCTCTGCTGGCACTTTAAAATGTTAGTTGCACAACTCAGCTGTTGGTGTGAAAGTCGTGCGTTACATTTGCCGTACTCTTGTTGAACTCATCATTGTTTTTTATGTTGTGAGAACAGTTTACTCCTTAGTGCTATTACATCATTGGTTCTGTTGCTGTTGTGTTGTGCAATCTACTGTTTAATAAACAGATGTTTAGTCTGGAGTCACGTGATTTGGACTAAAGTCAAACTCGAGTCACAATTTTGATGGCTTTGCACTCGACTTGACAATATCATCAAAGACTTGCAACGCAACTTGGACTTTGACATCAATGACTTGGGACTGGACTCTGTCTGATGACTTCAAAATATTGAGGATTTTAGTGAGTATGTTGAGTAAAATGGAGGGTTGTCTTAGAATAGTCGACTGTTCAATTTGGAAGAGTCTGATTTGACTGATTTGAATCCCGCAGTCGAATCATTCAAAAATGTCATGTGATTAAGATGGCTGAGCTGCTGAGCATACATTTTTATACGTATATAACGTCTTTGTTTTTGTTATAAATAGCCTATTTTGATACAAATTCAGCCTCGTTTGTGTTAAGAAGAATTGAAAATGATGATAGTGGTTAGCATGTTGGCCAACACAGTAACAGCCTGGAGATTTATTTGTGGGGATCTCCATTATTCTACTATTAGTCGAGTACGGACAAATCTAACTAATCAGATTGGACTATGAAAATTCTTAGTCGAAAGACAGCCATAGCAAAATGTATCCATTGTTAATTCACTTCCAGCAAGACAACACATTTTCCCACAGAATCTGCCGCATTGAGTCTATGACTTCAGACTTGATGTGGATTTTCACGTTTTTACTTGACTCGAGACTTGGGAGACTTACTTGAGCCATGCAAAGCACTGACTTTCTCCCACCTCTCGTAATAAGTACCATGCGGTCAAAGAAAACTATGTTTTACGCTCTGTTTTCTCATGCGCTTGAAATCATTATTAAAGTTTAAAAAATGTGTTCTTACATATAATGAACTAACGGCCCTCTATGAGGTTTGGGCTAATAAATTAGAGCATTTTCGGTAATTCCCCTGACAGATGGGAGCTGAATGTGAATATGGGGGAAACAAATGCGGTGCTTGTTTCACCACGGGGGATAAAAATGGTCTTTGACTTTTTAGTGTAATCTTGTTGACAAACCACTCTCAAGCACATGGATATTGCAGGTGCTCCAGGTGATAGATACGCCCGCACGAGTCAGGGAGATTTATTGTAACACAATCGTTGCTTTTTCCTCACAGTAACAGCCCAGCCTTGAGGCTTCTCTACAAAACAGCTTCCCTGCTTGTGGGAAGGAAAATCTGTGGCATGGACGTGGCTCGGCCTTGGCAAGTGGGCTCACTCGTCCTGGCTTAACTGGCTGGAATCCCCTGTTGATGCTCGGATCAAGATGGGCTTAACTGGCGCCGCTGTCCCGCAAGGAGAAGCCGTGGAAGCTTGTTGAGAAGGCTTTATGGACTGTAACCTTTCCAACACACTCGCATATGCCCTTCAATTCCATACATGCAAGGAAACAAGGATACACGTAACCTGTCTGCTTCACACTGCCCACGCCGGGGATCGAACACTAGGGCGCTGAGCGTTGGGCCAAAAGTCCAGACTGTCTACCAAGCATTTAGCGCAGCTCTTAAAGCCGAGGGAGTGAGGTTTTACCAATGTTTTACCCATGCTTTCTTTTAGCATGGAATCAAATGGTCAATTAAAGTAGTTAACGTACAGAAGAATCATCATGCACATTGTGGTAAAGGTCCCATAATATACTATTTTTTTTTCAATAGTTTTGAATAGGTCCCAGAAGAGTCTATTTGCCAAAATCTAGCCTTGATATTGGGAACGCTTCCTGTTATATGTCTTTGGCTTTAATGCTAATGAGCTATGTTTGCCCACGCCCCTCTCCGATAGAATGTGTGTCTCCAAAAAGAGCTATTGTGCACTTTATACACTTTTTACATACATACTGTAACACTGTAGCGCTTGTCTAACGTGATAGATGGCATATATCACATACAGCAATGTAACATTAAGGAGTGGGACAGGAGGACACAATTGTTAGCAACTGTTAGCAACACTAGCATAGCTATGTGAGCTACAACGCTACCACTGCACTCACATTTGAACATCAAACAGCGAGGTTATCCTATTCAGGGAAGGAAAAACAAAGTTATCTCACCACTGTGCTCCACCAGGTCAGTAGCTGACTGACGGGATGGTTGGCAGAAATCAGGCATTATTTTAAGATGTGTAGCAAAGCCTTATTTTTTGTTTTAAAACAAATTTACAAAGTTGGGTCGTGCTCATCCAGCCAGGAGTGTGTCAGAGAAGTCATCATGTCCGGGAGGAAAAAGGAAGCGTTGAAAAGCAAGCGTTTGAGTACCTATTCTCTCAAAATTGGAGCAAACAAGTGAGGGAGATGATACCCTTTTCTCACATTTGGTGCTCAAACATTTTGACTCCTGGGTCAATTTTTTTGTTGTTGCAGGGGTATATATAATTTAACACCTATAATTGTAACAGTCCACCTGGAATTATTTGTCTTATTTTATCTGAATGAATAAAGAATGCGGGATTTAAGGTATGAACTATAAAACATTACTGTCAAGACTACGTGAACGTCCTTGTTTCCTTCTTGACATGTTTTGCAATCAAGCAAAAACAGCTAAAAAACAAAAAGGCAAAACAAATAACACCCATAAAAGATAAAATATTACTTTTTTGCAGAACTCTGTCGTAGAAAGCTTGCTTCCCTGTCCCTCCCCGTCACACAGGCTCAAGCTGCTTTGCACAGAGTACACTACTACTACTAAAGCCTTGTCTTCCTGGAGTCCCTATGATTACCGTAAAAACCCGTATATCACTAGAGAGCTAGAAGTCTTTTGCTTCAGAAACCATTGGAATAATTTAGATTTAGTGAAAGACTTACGGTAATTTCGAAATAGCATTGCAAACACTTTTGCCGGCCACAGATTCAATGTTAACGGTTTGAAAAAATAATTTGGAAACTTCTGAGGGGGCGGATTAAAACGCTTATCGGGTCGTGTATAGTTTGTCTACGTCTTCGCCAGGGAGACATATTACTGTTAGAACATCATTAAAAAGTACATGCATGACAGGGGACATAATAGGCCACCTATCCCTACCCATCGGTTCATTGTTTGTTGGTCTGTCTCAGGTTGCTGGTACAGTAATCCAAATGTAAGAATAACACAAATAGCCCTCTTAGGCGAGGTGAGGGTGATGTGATATTTTAGAAGGTCTGAGTTGGACAAGCGCTGCACTTTGAGCACAGTAGGGATGAAAGCAGGCCCACTCTATTTTTACTCACCAAGCCGATTAGAAGTCTTTCATAACATCAGTTCATATTATGTCACTGACTGAGAAAACATCTGTATTGATTTCATTATCAGCTTCCTGTCTGATGAAGTTGGTTTGGGAGGCTGAAGGGTCACAGGCAGGTCTGATAATCAATTTTGCCTGTTTATAACTCATTTTGGTGCGGAATTATTGATACCATGAACAAGTCAACATTGTCTATCAGGGTTTTAGCTTTTGTTTAGACAGAACTGGTGTTGCTTTGCCTCTTTATAATCAATGGTGAGGTCAACACCTTTGCTTGGACAGTGTGTACATTTAAGTGGGTAGAATAAAAGACTGCTTCACAGCCTTCTTGCACACTGTGCCCTGAGTGAAAGGTCCTCGGCCCAGCTGTGCTGATGAAAACACCACGTTAATCCCTGCTCTGCCATTCGGATCTCTCAGTCCGAAAGCCTCCAAAATCCTCTTTTACAATTGCATCAGCCCATCCACCGGAACACACTGCAGGTTAAGCAAGTAGAAGTCGGTAAAATAACCTGTGCCTGTGCACCTAAACGTTTGCCTGGTTATTCGATTGATTTTTATTTTTGGCAAATGCAGCACAGCAGTAGTTTTGGTATGTCAGCGGGACCTCTGCTGTGGTTCAGACAGTAATATCTCACCAGCTAATATTCCACAAAAGACAGCCAAAGAACCGCCCTAAAAGACCTACTTGACTGATTTTGGCTCAATGTTTGCAGAATGAGTTTAAAAGTAAGGTGGTTTAATTTCATCCGTTGTTTCTAAATCAAAATGCACAAGCTCCATCAAAAACCTGCGTTACGACTGACATGGACCTCAGAGTGAGCGCTAGATGGATGCATTGTGTCCGAGCTAAAAATACTCAAATGCTGTACTCTTGTGATCAGTAGTAATGGTAGTAATTTAACAATATCAGAACATCAAAGAGCACCCATCACTCTATAGGAAAGAAACTCCATTTAGGTTATTGAGCTAAACCTAGGCAGGTTGTCTGCTTCCAAATTCGGAACATTCGCTGCATTTCCCCCTGACATTAGATTTTCTTTGCATTGGGAAAGAACGTTAAGGCTTCACCACTACTTCAGTTGACTTAAGGGAGAGAAGATAAGAGGAATGACTCGATACGAGGCGTGTTTCCGTCTGGGTTCTGCCATTTAATTTTGCTGGTCCTCGCGGGGTGCTGTTGCTAGTGGCAACCTGCACTGACAGTGAAGTCAGATGCAAGCATAATGTTCTACCTATCAAAATGTGAATGTTGAACTTGAGTTTTCAGATTAGTAGTATGGAAAGCTACAAAGACTAAAGTTAAAGCCTAGACTTTGTATGTCTGTGATTTGCAGAGAAGCCCTATTTCAACCTTTGCTATTCAACCTAATATATCACCTCAGGGGTACAACGGAACAGGGTACGTTTTTTGTGTGTAAAGATAACAAATTTTTTACTAAGAGAACTAAGAGCTGCATGCAATACAATTTCTCAAAATGTCAAATGTCAAAATGAAAGAACAAATACATTTAGTGTGCAATATTCACACACATAAAATAATGTGGCGGCCCACATCTGGCCCCCGGCCCTTGAGTTTGACAGATGTGCTATATAAGCTTTGTGTTATAGGTGACAAAGCAAATTAGTGTCACATCTAATAATATATCTCATTACAAAGAACAATGAACAAGCTGCGGGCCGAAAATGGCCCCTGGGCCGCACTTGTGACACCCCTGGTTTATGGTGTTAGATTTTGAGTAAGGTGATGATTGTTTTATTTTTATCAGGATTCGTTACGTGAAGTTTAGCGTTAATACTGTAGTGTGCAGCGCCGTTCTCATATGGAACAATGGCAGCACGCTGCTTTCCTCTTATGCACTCATCTTACACATACAACAGAGCACGTTAGATCGCTCTAATACACCACAAGGACGCAGAACACGATGCGGTTAAAAAACAGCGAAACTGCGAAAGGTGAACCGCGATGTCGCGAGGGAACACTGCAAAGCAAAAAAGATGAAAAAGGTAACATTTTAATTTTGTAGCTGTCATAAAAATGTAAAAATAAGTTCAGCACTGTTACTTTTACGATGTAAAAACAACAAAATACTTTACTCAAGGATGAACAGTAAGGGGTAACTCCACAAACTTGGCACAATAAGCCCATTAAAAAGGAAACACAGAGTCACAGAGTCCTTTGATGCTTGGATAAACATTTGTCTTATGAAGTACGCACAACTTTGACGTCCTGTGCACTTCAAGAAGCATATTTTGGGTGAAATTATAAATAGTACAACCTTACAACACGGAAAAAAAGAATGCTCATAGTTTCCAATTGTGCACCGGTAGATATGCGTTCAGCTTAACCAAAGCAATCATATGCCACAGCATTTTGCATCACCTCCCCAACACATTACTGCAAATGTGCTTTCCCCCGCACACTCACAACCAATAAAGTAAATTACCCAAACCAATATTAACTGATGGTTATTAGTGCTGCATGCCTCTCTTTGCTCATTGTGGGAGACTGAATGTGTACTTTTGTATTCTCAGGACTACATGCCTTACGTGAAGTGAACAACACCAGAAGCATCACGGTGAAGTGCTTTTCTGTTTATAGTTTTTGCTCAAATGAAAGCGTCATCAATCAGGAACTATGTAATAAGACATTTATTTGATCTTTTAAGTGCATTTGTAAAGCTTGACTCAAGGGGAAACGCACAAAAAACGACATACCTGCACAAATGGCAATAAAGTCTACGACTGTTGAGATGTTTTCCAGGAGACAGTGTCCATTCTTCATATAATCCCTGAAATAGTTGCATTGAATCTACTTATTTTGTATTTGTTTATTTAAAAATGTATTTTGTTTTAATATAACATGACATTTTACGGATTTATTTAATACTCTTTTTAAATTTATTTGATGCCCTTTTATTTCATGATGCTGCAGCAGAAAAGCACCATGAACCCTCACTGTGTGTATGCCTTCCATTGCAGTTCAACCAATCAGCACACTGATCCCACTCACCACGTCGAGATAGCCATGAAATACGGAAATAACATGGTTCAATGAAATGATTTTATGCATTTCTATTTTTAATTTAATTTGAATTGTTTTATATACATTATTTGCAGACGATACTACCGTGTTTTGTTCTGGAGAAAGCACGCAAGAGCTAATAAAAAAAGTCAAGGATGAAATGGTCATATTAAAGCCATGGTTTGATAAAAGCAGATGATCCTTGAACTTAAGTAGAAGTAAAATAATGCTATAATAATAGCAGAAAGGACATGTCTGACCAAATACAAATAGACGGAGTGGACATTGAAAGGTTGAATGAAAATACATTTCTGGGGATCATAATAGATGAAAAAATGAGCTGGAAATCTCACACACTTCAAAAATATACAACAAAGGGTGGCGAGAAATACTTCCATATTGAATAAAGCATTCCAGTATGCAGAATTCATTTCTGGAACCGACTGAGCAAAGGACTCAAACAATGTACCAAGATGAGTGAATTAAAAAACAATACAAGCAGTTGATGTTTGCTAAATATAACGCAGAAGAGTCTTGAAATTGCTTTATAATGCTTGTCTTTATTTTATTTATTTCATATTTTACTGATTATTATATTTATTGTTCTGTTATGCTTGTTTCTATTTATTATTATTTGTTTGTTATTATACTGCTTATAATTATTAACTGCAAAAAATCTTAATAATTACATCATCATATTGTTACATTATCTTATTATTATTCTATGTAATAAAAATCACATATGTGTAACAGATGCGGAAAAAAACATGTATTATCATGTCTGTAATGTTTTTGTTTATGGGTTAATTTCTCCAAAATCCCTACTTTGTGATTTGTTTTGGTTTCTTCTTAAGTTATAATTTAACATCTGTAACTTTATTTTCGTATTTCCTTTGCCATGGTATGAGCTTTTATTTTGAAGGCTCAGGGGATGTCATACTGTTGCTCACGTCGTCAGTCAGTCCATGTTTGTGCTGGCTGACAGGTACGTTGGTGTGGGAGCAACTAAGTTTTGTAATAACATTTCAGTGGTTAAAATATTGCTTTATATTAACCTAATGGGACCCCTGTTGTTACTTATTTATGTTTCTTTAATAATATGTCGTGTAGTGTGGTTTTGGGGGTGTTTTTGACTGTGGGAGAGCAAGCTAACTAATTAGCTATCAGCCACGTTTTTCTCTCTTATTGGGGGTGGGGTGTGCGTGAGCGTGCATTGTGCTGAATGTGCCTTGTTCTTGTATAGGCCCGTTGCTGTTGAGGAGCTCACGTGCATGTCATTGTATATTCCACCACACTGCAGGTATATTGTTTTACATTGAATGATTTATTTCTTTTATTCCGTTTCTTGTGCTTCAGTTATGTGTATTTAAGTTAATGGAATTACATTATTGTTATGTATTGTATTTATTTCATGTCATTTCATGACCTTTGTTATTTACTTTACTTTCTTTACATTTTGAGTCCATGTTTGTGCTGGCTGACAGGCCCGTTGCTGTTGAGGAGCTCACGTGCATGTCCTCATTGTTTATTCCACCACACTGCAGATTCCACCATACTGCAGGAATAAACTCCTGTTCCAAAGCCATCTCTGTGTCCCTTCATCGTGCACCAGAACACAACGCAGTATAGCCGGGACCTGCGGATACACTGGCAGCCCGGCTACATATGGAATACAGGAAGTGAATCACATGTACTGCACAAGATGTGGAACGGATGGGGGGTAGGATTAAATAAATTTTGCTTCTTCCTGTTCTTTTTGAACAGGTGGAATAGTGGAATGAATCATGTGACGTATTCCACTGTAACTTGCATGCAAATGAAATACCTACTGTAAGTAAAACTATAAAATAATGTCATTTGGAAATAGCAGAAAGGACACGTAATGCAAATAGATGGCGTAGACATTGACAGGGTGAATGAAAATACATTTTGAGGTGTTATAATGGACGACAAAATGAGCTGGAAATCCCACATTAAAAATATACAACATAAAGTGGCAAGAAATGCTTCAATACTGAACAAAGCAAAATTCGTTCTGGACCAAAAATCACTCCGTACTCTCTTTTGTTCTCTGGTTTTACCAAATCTAACTAATTGTGTGGTGATACGGGGAAATAACTACCAAAGTACACTTCACTCACTAACTGTACTACAAACAATGTCATTTAGGAGAATCCATAATGGTGGTGATAGAGAATGTACAACACCTTTATTCCTAAAATCATAATTATTAAAATTTGTTGACCTGGTAAACTCTCAAAAAACAGCTAAAATTATGCATAAAGCAAACCATAGCCTGCTACTCAAAGATGAATTTACAGCGTAGTATTAGGGACACATTGAAAAAAAATCATTGAAAAAATAATAAAGATTTGGGGATTAAAGTTATAAATTGACAAGATAGATAGATACACACATTATTCATCTGCAAGAGAAATTCACGCTTCGAGCAGCTCTCCAAAAATCACAATAAAGTCATACTAAACAATCAAGGCAAGATAAGAAAAAAAAGAAAAGAAAATAGAAAAACAATACACACATAAATAAATAATACGGAACGGTTCACTCCCGAACACATAATAAATAATAATAATAACACATGATAATAATAATTCATGATAAGATAATCAGTCCAGTCCTGTGTGTGTTTTTATCGCTCCCCCTCTGTTGTGTTGAAAAGCCGCATGGCCTGGGGGAGGAATGATCTGCTCAGTCTTTCGGTGGAGCAGGGCAGTGATAGTAATCTGCCAATGAAACTGCTCTACAAGACTCATTCTACACACTACACTCAACACTCTAAGAATAAAGTCGTAAATTTACGAGAAAAAAGTCGTAATATTACGTGTGATACGTGTCGGAGGGAAAATAGGGCAGAGCTCTTCATGAAGGAAGGAAACTTTCCTCTTGCTTCAGGCAAGCTTTTCTCAGGCAACGCCTGTATCATAAAGTTACGAGTTTTTTCTCGTAAATTTACGACTTTATTCTTGTAATATTACCAGTTTGTTCTCCTAAATTTACGACAATAAAGTCTTTATTCTAACATTCGTAACGGGCTTTGCCTGAGACAGCTGTGGGGGGACTTATGTGAACTTTGGCCTTGGGCAAAAGTAATATTACGACTTTTTTCTCTTAAATTTTATTACTTTATTTCTCGTCAATTTACTACCTTATTCTTGCAAATTTGCTAATGTTTTAATTGTAAATTTACGACTTTATTCTCAAAATCTCCTGCAATTGGCTGGCGACCAGTCCAGGGTGTACCCCGCCTCACGCCCGAAGTCAGCTGGGATAGGCTCCAGCATACCTTGACTTTATTGTAACACATTGTTATACCGCTTTATCATTTTTCTATGTTATTCACAACAGGTAAAAGGCACATGTTGACTAGAAAGTGAACAAATGTATTCGCAATTGATGTGGCTCGGGGAGAGGGTAGGATTGAATAAGCTCTGCTTCCTCCCACTCCTTTTGGACATGTGGAATTGTGAAATGTAACATGTGATGTATACCAAATAAATTAAACCATTACTTCATATGATACTTCACAATTTAACTAATTATTGGGAAACGCACTACATGAATTTATATTTTAATTCATTTATACTTTATATCTTTTTTTAAATGTCATTTTCACAACCACAAAATCCTCCATTTGCCACCCCCACATCCATCTAGCAGGATCTATAGGTGTTATTTTATGAAATTGTAGCGTATGTGTCCAAGTGTGAGTGCGGCGTTATGAAGATGGGCATGCATGACAGCAGCAATCCTTCAACCTTAATTAATAATCCTTGCACGCTGGAAACACTAATGATGCATAATTACGTTGCCTGATGACCACGTCCATTCAGAAAAAAAAAAGTAAAACAGCCTCATGGTCATTTGATTCAAATCAAGCAGCGTTCATAACAATTAATTTTGATTAGAAAGAGATGTTATTTTCAACTTGAATTGGTCGCATCAGACCCGGTCTCGTAATATCATATTTTGAATGAAAACGATGGCCGTAGTCGTTCACTGACACTTCCTGTATCTCCAAGCTTCCGAGCTGTTGATGTGTTATGAACATGTCTCAAACCAAATTATTACAACGTGTGACATATTGCTTTATTCCCATATATGCTGTTTACTCACACGCTTGTAATGGTGCGTTATTACGGTTGTGCAGCAGAAACATTCCCTGAGGCCATTTGTGTTGATTACATTGGAGGCAGAGGTCCCTTAGGTGTGTCACTGGGTTCACACTATAATGGAGGCCCTGTACTATACATATTAAAGCTAATGTTAATTTTTTATTTGTATTTTTTCATTTTTCAACGTTTCATGGTCATATTAATCACAGCATTGTTATGTTTACAAAACATTTGCCTCAAAACTAATGGAGCAGCCTCCTAATTAATCATAATGCTATTTATTGCTTTTCTTTTTTTCAGTTTTTACATCTAATTGGATGTTCATGTGGAAAAGATGCAATTAATTTTAGAATAAGGTTGATTTGTTTCCTCCCCCTGTTGGGCTGATAGGCCATCAAAAACACTGTTTTATTTAAGGGGCCCCATTTCAGGGACTTTTAATATGATATTGCATCCCAGTGAGGTATCATAGTAAGTTTCTATTCACAAAATATTCCATAAATTTCAAGGTTGTGGAAAAGGAAAATCTGCCTTCTTCTCCTCTTGCCTGAATCGCTTGGATTCTGCAGCCTCCTTCCTTGACCACCGCTACTATGTTGCGGTTGGTCAGGGTTCGAGGGTCAGGCCCAACACCAGTGAGGGAGCTACGGGGTGGCCCCCCCGTGGCTCCGTGGTGCAGAACATTAGTTCAGCCTGACCGCTTGGACGCATTTCACTGCGGCACACAACTTTCCACAGAAGACAGCTGCCTATTTTGTGGAGGAGCTGTCAATAAAACCGCGTCTTGCATGACCTGCAAGCGGTAGGTGAGTTCTCCATGGTTACTTTGGTCGCTTCTGGTCAAGTTTTGTCACGATGTTGACTTTGATTTCAATTCTTAAGCGTGATTCAGCACACAAACATTTTAAGCATATACATTCAAATGTAGGCGAGGCCCCCTTGAAGTGAACATGTGTAGCCATAAAACTGAACGTTGAATCAGGAGCGGCCAATTGTCTGCACCTTGTGGCTTCTTTCAACATAAATGTTGATATGATATCATGATATGATAACATGATATCAATGCAGACAGAAGACACAAAAACTGCAGGAAACAGAAAAACTGGCCACTTAGGGAAGAAGATTCATTCATTTATTCATTAATTTCTCATAGTATATTATATAGTCATATAATATATATAATATTAGTAATATTATTATATTTAACCATTGTTTTACTTGAAAATACTTAACTTAGGCAAAAGAATGTTCTGAAATATTCATCTTTTTGACTGACAATACATTGCATTCAACCAAGAAACAGCGTGACTTCATGTTCTGTTGTTAAATAAGGTTTAAAAACTAGGGATTAAGTCACACACTTCTTATGACACAAACCAGAAGCTGAGTTTTACCCGTCCACACACAAACACTGAGTCTGAGTTTCCGAAAATCTCCACTCTGGCCGGAGTTCTGCGTCATGGCCAGTTATGCAAAACCCAGCGTCTCAGGTAGATTAGAGTCCCATGGGAAACACTGACTGTAGATCAGGAGAATTGCTTGATTCCTTGTGCTTCCTGCCCTGTTAACCTATGAATAAGACAGGTACATGAGTGACGGCCACACCCACCGCGCCATTCAAATGCCAAAATAGGGGTGAATGGCGGGAAATAACTCCAAAACAGCAATGCAAGTATAACAAGACGTGGTAATACACAATAATTTAGCCACTGAATCGCTACTCTGTATTCATTATAAAGTACACACTGCTGGATCTGTCACTGGAACAAACACGAAACCCGTTAGCCAGCTAAGATCTACTGTATAAAGGAGTAAGTAAGATCCCGCTCTGACGCTATTTGTGTTTGCCAAAGAAGCAAGCGTGCATGTTTGTGCTAAATGCAGCAGCCATGTTACACAACACTCACCTGACATGCCCCCCCATTCTATTTGCTGGAGACCATGTCAGCCTGCAGCAGATGGCATCACAAACAGATGCTGTCAGTCCATTTGGGTCTAATCACTGATGCTCCGAATGACCTGTCAATGTGTGCAAATGCATGCAGATGTGTGTGTGTGCATGTGTGTGCACGCCCACGTGCGCGTGTGTGTGCGTGAGAGAGAGAGACACACACACACACACACACACACACACACACACACACACACACACACACACACACACACACACAAAAGTGGATAAGAGTGTGAATCTAATCCTTGCACTCCTTTGGACAAGTGTCGCTTAGTTTCTCCAACTATCTCCAGGACGATATGTTGTCATTTCCTTTCAAAATAAGGGAGTGTGAATGGTTGTTGCTATATGTCTGTATGTTTTATATGTCAATGTATAAGAGAAAGAAATAAATAACAATATTTTTTACACTGAATATAAATATATACATGGAGAAATAAAATAATAATAATAGATCAAGAATATATAAATTATTTTAGGTCGCATGTGAGTGTGAAGCTTCTGGGATGAAACTCAGCACCTCCAAATCCAAGGCCATGGTTCTCAGTTGGAAAAGTGTGGATTGCTCCCTCTGGGTTGGGAATGGCGTCCTGCCCCAGGTGGAGGAGTTCCAAGTATCTTGGGGTCTTGTTCATGAGTGAGGGAAGGTTGGAGGGGCTCAGAGTAGAGCTGCTGCTGGGCATCTAATCCGGATGCCTCCCGGACGCCTCCCTGGTGAGGTGTTCCGGGCATGCCCGGCCGGGAGAAGGCACCGGGGCAGACCTAGGACACGCTAGAGGGATTATGTCTCACAGCTGGCCTGGGAAGAATGCCTTGGTGGAGCTGGAGGAGGTGGACTGCTGACCGGGAACTCTGGGCTTCCCTACTGAGACTGCTGCCCTCGCGACCCGGACCCGGATAAACGGAGGAAAATGGATGGATTTCAGATTGCCTACATTGAACAATCAGTCAAAGCAGTCCAAGTCAGCTGGGATAGGCTCCAGCTTACTCGTGACCCTAATGAAGACAAGCGGTATAGGAAATGGACGGATGGATAAGAGCTGACTAGACTGGATAGCAATCAGGAGAATAGCATCAATGCTGTTGCCATAGCGACCTTGCATCCCCCGACTCCACATTATCGTTGAACTGGCCTGGAGGTCCGTATTGTTTCAGCACTAGCGTCTGTGCTAATGGTGCGGTAAGCATTTTCAACCATACTAAAAAGTAGGAGTGTCCTGAGCCAATATTGATATCGGATATCGGGCCCCTGCTAAAAAGATCAGATCGGTAAAGAAAATTATTTAAATTAATTAAAAAACGATTTTGCATTTCATTGCATCACCTCAATAATGTACAATATAATGTAATTAATGTACAATATAACACGGCATGAATGTTTAATGTTACAAGTAAAAAGTCATGTGAGTAACTAGTCCTCATTTTACAACAATAAAGTCTTAATATTAGGCAAAAAAGTGCAAATTTTACAAAAATACGGTTGCAATTTTACAAGAACAAATTCTTAATTTTAGTCCTAATGTAAAAATGTAATTTTCCAAGAATTATTAGAAAATAGTCCTGATTTTACAAGAACAAAGTCTTGACATTAGACTCAAAAGGTTGTAATTTTTCCAGAATAAAACTGTAATTTCATGAGCACAGAAGCCGCCTACTACTACCTACTACTACCTACTACTACCTACTACTACCTGCTACTACCTACTGCTAGTACCTACTACTACCTACTACTACCTACTACTACCTACTACTACCTGCTACTACCTGCTACTACCTACTACTACCTACTACTACCTACTACTACCTACTACTACTACCTACTACTACCTACTATTACATACTACTACTACCTACTACTACCTGCTACTACCTACTACTACCTACTACTACCTGCTACTACCTGCTACTACCTACTACTACCTACTACTACCTACTACTACTACCTACTACTACCTACTATTACATACTACTACTACCTACTACTACCTACTACTACCAACTACTACCTACTACTACTACCTACTACTACCTACTACTGCCTACTACTACCTACTACTACTACCTACTACTACCTACTACTACCTACTACTACCTGCTACTACCTACTACTACCTACTACTACCAACTACTACTACTTACTACTACCTACTACTACCTACTATTACATACTACTACCTACTACTACTACCTACTATTACATACTACTACCTACTACTACCTACTACTACACTCACGAATCACGGGGCGTCACCATTTCACAAGCCAACCCTATTCATGGTGTCAAAAGAACAGCAATTCCTACTGTTGGCTTTTCAAATGTTGGCTTTTCGACCGTATTAAATGGTTGCATTTCTTTTGCAATGTAGCGAGCGGCGCTGTGAACGCGCACCATTTTGCGATGTTTCGTTTAATATTTACTCCGCCGATCCAACGCCTCAGTAAGCGTTGAGAGTCGTGAAGAAGGCTTTGCTTCACATCCACACTGGAACTGTGGCATTCGGCTTAGAAACCATTCCTTCTGCTCGCACTCGGTGCACGTAGCCCCCGCCTCCACTACCGACAGGCCTGATCATGACAGGCCTAATATTTATTAATATAATTGCATGTTATCCATTTTGTTTCTTTCGTTATTGCCTGAACTTCTACCATTGTCTGTGTTTACAATGGGGGAACGATTACCTTTCGTGGTCCTCATTAGTTTTTCTCACAAAGAAAGAAGGAGTTTCATGGGTTGGTGAGTACAGTTGAAGGTGTGGGCTGACGAGGGATGCACGCTAAGATGAGCGTTTGTGCCTGGCAACCATGTCGTTGAAACAATGTTGTCGCTTTTGATTCATCCTCCGTTTCCACCCACAGAAAAAGCAATAAAAGCAGAAGAGAATACGGAATGTAGATCATTTATTCCCCACCCTTTAGGAACCCCCCCCCCCTCGCACCCAATTGCTTTCACTTGAAGTGCACATCCTGTACATATATGCCCTTCACATTCTTGAGACCTCATTCCACAGAGGTCACACTGCATATGATTAAACAATGCTTTGGGATTATGGGGTAGAAAATGAACACAGTCAGTATTGCGCATTAAAACTGGCATGTGGATCAGTATGCCGGCCACAGCCAATTATTATTTTATAAAGCCAGTCTCTGCCTCTATACAGTATATACACTACACTAGCTACACCTGCGCTAGAATACAGGCACCCTTAGCATGACGCATGTAGAACACTGACAGTTGTTATTCTTTTAGAGGCAGAGTGAAGAGTACACCCTTCACGCTTCAGCATCCATTATTACAACAGTATATCTTCTCAATTCTATCGTAATTACCCTTGAATTATCCTTGAATGCACATTAGAGAAGTCACTGTGCAGCCTGGGAAGCAGTATAGATTTACTGTCCACTGAAAATGACTCAACACACAGCCATTGTTGTCGTTAGTTGGGACACTCGTCTGTCAAGGTGCCACTGTAGAAATGCTCCAGCTTCTCACTTCTCTCTGGCGGTCGGCGTACTCCGTGACTCAGAGCGACAGTCGATACAAATAACTTTGGTCTTGTTGCGAGAGCCATCTGCCAGGACTTTTAAGCTAACCTTACCGTTCTAAATACCCTTTTCTTTGTCCATTTCTGCTCAACATTTCCACATCCACCGCTCCGTTTCCTCAAACTACAGTGTGGGCCGAGGGTCAAACAGGACGTGTGCACGTTAATAGTGCCGTTAAAGGAAACGTACGTTGATTAACGTGTTAACCTTGACAACCTAATTATAATAATGTAATAACAAAAGAATTTAGGAATATTTAAAACAAATATTTAATACTCCATCTATTTTCTATGCTGCTTATCCTCACTAGGGTCGCGGGGTGGGGTGGGGGGAGGGTGTTTGCTGGAGCCTATCCCAGCTGACTTCAAATAATGAATAATAATATAAACATATATAACTAAGTTATAGAGTATACAGTACTTACATTTCTGCAATGAAGTCCATTAAAGGGATATATCCAAGGGGGGGGGGGGGGGGGGTGTACTCTTTTGTACTGAAAAAGTACTGTACTGTGTATGCAAGCAGAAAAATAGACTTCTGCGGTGTACATGTTCCTACCTGACAGTCCTCAGCGCTGCAGACAGTAAACGAAGGTGTCCTGACACTCATTTATTTTTATCACAATGGTTGTTAATTAGACATCCAATCATTTTTAGCCTTTCGCAGTCTTCTCCATGCGGTGAGATATCACATTAACACGAGCCCAATCAAGCCACATCCATTAAAACTACAGTGGAACTGGCAAAGTTGAACACCGCCTGCTTCATGACGGTGGTTGACTATCAAGTTCTTCAGATTCCAAATCCCTTTGTCACATAACAAGTCATGTAAAGCAAATGTCTTACCTGAAAAGACTAAAAAGGGTATATAGTCAAAATGCGAAAAGGACAAATTGGAGCAAGACAAAAAATGTTTTGCGTAGGGATGTCCGATATTGGCTTTTTTGCCGATATTGTCCAACTCTCAATTTCCGATTCCGATATCAACCAATACCGATATGTGTAACACATACGCTTTTTTTTTTTTTTTTAACCGCCGTCGCCAGGAGTGGCTGCCTTTCAAGCAGCGCTGTTTGTTGTTCTCCTACTATTATCATCTTTAAAGTAATATACAGTCCTGGAAAAATGATCAGTCCACCCTTGTTTCTTCAGTTTCTTGTTCATTTTAATGCCTGACACAAATAAAGGTACATTAGTTTGGACAAATATAACTATGACAACAAAAATAGCTCGTGACATGCAAACTCCACACAGAGACACTCAAACAAACCCTCGATCTTCTGACTGTGACATCAACATGCTAACCACTCAGCCACCGTGGAGCTAGGAATTAAAATGAGGACGATAGCCTAAATGTCCTCTTTTCCAACACCACACAGTTAGCAGCCGGAATAAAATCAAAACAGGAAATATGTCCTGGTGACTATTGGCAGGCTAGTTGAGGATTAGTCAGACGAGCGCTTCATCTGCCCCAAACAAACCGAAACAGAAATGAGGACTTTAATCCGAGTCGGAAGGGCCGCCGTTACTTGGAGAACGGAAGGCGAATCCCAACATGCAACATCCTTCCGGTTTATAATCTTGATGCAGTTTGTGTGCAAATCAGCCAGCGTCAGCCGATGAAGAAGAAGGAAAAAAGAATGAGAGGCAGCCCATCTTGCTGACACGTGGTAATTTAGGCAGAAGAGTGCAGAGTGACATTGATTATTGGCCTAGAACAAGTGTGAATGGAAACAACCTTGGCTTCATTAATATGCATTGTCGCAGCGCACAATGTTATTCTGCTCCATATAAAGGCTGCCCGTCTAATATAACGTAATAGTTCACATCACATTATGCGTTTATGTAAACTAATACTCGCGCTGCATTGAAGCACGCAACATTCATTTATACTTTGCACTGGAATTAAGGTCTATTTTTCTACTTATGGAGCAATGCCAGCACAACATGCAGGTAAAACAATGTGCTGAGACTGCCATCTCATGGTGTACCCGGGAACTACATGCCCTCTGCCTGCCTAATTGAGAGCCACGATTGTCTAATACTTCCGCCACGTGGGCAAAGCTGCGTGTTGCAGTATATTTGTATAAAATGAAAACATAAAAAATATATTCCACTTCTTTTTCATTTTTATGCAATTTATTTTATGAAAAATAAAAATCTTGAAAAAAAAATAATAAAGGTGTTTTTTTTCAAAGTATGGTGTCATTTCTGCAAATTAATAACTTGTCCGTGGTGTCAATTATGGAGGCCAGTATTTTTTTTTTAATGAACTCAACTGAAGCAAGACCAAGCTTCTATTTGGGCTATGGCATTTATTAGTTGGAGCCGCTGATTTGCGCAAAATCAACACAATTATCTTTTATGATACTATCATATTTGTTATGGCAATTTATGAAAAATACACAGTTAAAAACAACATTATTTTCCTAAAGCAAAAAAAAAAGGGGGGGGGGGGTATTTGAGGTATGGCATCTCTTTATTCAACTGCAGAAAGTGGGAGACATTGATTTGTGCAAATTCAATACATACTGTATGATCTTCAGTAATAATACCAATATTTGTTATGTCATTTTATGGAAAATATGCCAGTTTTGTTAAACCCCTATTTTTCCTGAAGCAAAAGAAACCGGCCGATAGTGATCGGTGGCCGATCGATCGGAGAATTCCTAAATAATAACACTTTTGTTATGACATTTTATGAAAAATAATTATTTTTCTAAACTTGAAAAAAAGTGTTTATTTCAGGTACGGCGTCTATTTATTGAAATGAAGAAATCACTCAGTGATTAATTCTGGCATGGGATCAATCAATTGGAGGGGCCACTATATGTTTATTTACTCTCTATTATTATTTAGTATTCAATTATTATTATTTATTATTTTATTTACTGCAGCAAAAAACAGGCTTTTATTAGGGTTAAGGCATTTATTAGTTCGAGGCCTTTATTTGTGCCAGTTTATTTAATACAAATATCTTTCATATGTTTATTATGATATATCTTATGAAGATACAAAGATGAAAAAAAATCAAAATTTTTATCAAAGCTAAAAAAAAGGTGTTTATTTGAAGTACGGCATCTATTTATGCAAGAGACTGAATCACCTGGTAATTATTTGGGGCATGGCATCAGTCATTTAGAGGGCAGGCCCCTGTATGTTTATTTACTCTTCTGCAGCGACAACCAGGATTCCATTTGGAGTAAGGAATTGATTCGTTTGGAGGCCTTCATTTGTACTTATACTTATACTTGTACTTCATTTGTATTAAAATAAAAATGTAAATTGATATGAAATATTTAAATAGATATATATAATTTAATAACTAGGCATATATTTAAAAATAAATTCTTTAGACTGTGCATTTCAAAAAATCCAAATCACTTTTAAAAACAAGCCCATCCACCAATGAATCAGGGCGGGGCACCACCAGTGTTAGAGTGGCGGCCACATTGAAAGGAAATCGAGCCATACAAAAGAAAACAAAAAGCTGTGTGTACAACTTGTATTGCAAAACGTGCAGCTGGAATGGAAAAAAGACGAGGGAGGAACAGATTATATGTCTGCATTTATTTTCATCAGAACACAGTTTTAATCATGGTAGCAGTAGTTTTCATACGTCTTCGAAAAAGATCATGACTTGAGACTTGTTTTTAGAAATCATTTCATCAAAGTCGTCTGTAGAAAAATGAAAGAAGTTAGTCCAACTAAAGCATCTATAATATTACAATATACTGGTAGTGTAATAGTAACCATAATAATCAATAATCAGCAATGATACTTCTATACGCCTTTTTCCATTTCTAGAGTCGTTAAAATCTTTCTGCATTCACACTCCAACCACAACCTCTTTCTTTCTTTCTCTCGCTCTCTCGACAAAAACTGAGGACAAATAAACTCGCGACACAGTCTCCGTAAACGTATCGGTGCTCAAAATGATACAAAATAAAGGAGGAGGAACTGTAAAAGAACATGACATCAAGTCACAAGGTGCACGCCGGGGAACATATTTACAACCAAAATCAAGCAAAAAGTGAATGGGCTTCTGCATAGATCCACAGGAGAGAATGTATGCCATTTGGTTCTGGGGGAACACGCAAAACATGTGTTTGTATGTTGGCGTGTGATAGCGTAGAACTGCTACAACTGCTACAGACCATAATAGTCTGAGCTCACTTCTCCTCAACATGATGAAACACAGATAGGAACAAACCACAGCAGTGTTGCGTGCATGCCTGCATAACCAGATTGGGGATTTTTACATTAAAATGTGGTATTCCGTTGTTGCTTAGAAGAAACCGTTGCTCACAAAATGCCCTTTTGTGCAGCAAGCAGCGACAAACATTTGAACACATGTGCTTCTGGCGAGGTTTGTTGATGTTGATGAGCTGAAAGCCAAAGGTTCCATGACCCTGACGAACCCTGTTTACTTCCTGTTGCTCTCCATGCTTTACAAAGACAAAACACCTCGCCTCACTTTAGGGTTGCTTTTGCAATCTGGTTTGGTGGTGGGGTCGCCCTACGGCCCGCCACATCCAGCTGATGGCGCTGTAAGGGAAAGAAATGCTCCCTCTTTCAATGTAGCCTCTGAAAAGCATGTATGTTCAAATTTGGGAGGAAAAAAAACACAAAGTAATACATTTTTTAAATAAAAGTTTAAAAAAACAAAACAAAACAAAATATATTATTATATAGAAAACTTTGTTTGTACCTGAAAGACCACACAGAAATAATAATACTACTAATAATAACAGAAAAATAATTATAACTATTTTTATTATGAATATAAAAATAAACATTATTATTGTTGTTATATATTTTTAATTTTTATATATGAATATTTACCTGGGGAAAAAGGATTGTGATAGGAAACTAAACAAAGGAAGGTTGAGCAAAAAAATGTGAAAACGTGGACATACACTCTTTCCATGTGACAATACATATTTTGTATTTAATGCAGAGGAGCAGATACATTTGCAAAATTAAGATGTGTACGAAAAAAAAAAAATATGTGCCATAATACATATAACTGTGTCATTTCCTTGGTGTGTGTTTGTCTGATTATGTCTGTGTCCCTGTTCTTTCTCTGGTTTGTGTGACAAGTTACCATGTAAAGAGCAAATTTCTTTTTTCTTTTTTTTTTTTCATTTTTGGCTAAGGGGAACAAATCGTTTGGCCTCAAAAACTGGACTTCATAAATGTGTTATCACCGTGATCAGGATAAATAATCAGTGCATTTCTGTTGATCCACGTCGCTCCGTGTGCTATCTAGCCAAAATAAGAGTTTATTTGTTGGGTTTATAGTGAATCATGCAGACTGTTGGTTGATCTCTGTCTTGCACAGAACACAAACACATTTTTTGTATCCATGAATAAGCAGCAGGGCCAAAGCAAAAGACGACCAACACCACCATCTAGTGGTTGCCAAAATATAGCAGATATCCTGTAACGTATACGTTGCATCATAAAATGGTTGACATCAGTTATCGGATCGGACATCTCTCGTGAGTTGGAATACAAATGCTTCATGTTGAATTTTTGGAATACCTGATCAATTCAAAATCAAATGAAGTCAGCCCTTGAGGTCACATGATTCCTTCCTGTGGTTCAACATTTACACCCCAAACGTCAGCTGACTCGTGGCAATGGACGATCGCGAACAGGAAGTTGTTACAGAACGTATGGTGACAAGTATGTCGTGTTGTGATTGTTTAAAAAGCCCTTTACTTCATGAAACATTAGTCAAACGAACACAATGGCTGCCAGGCTACGAGAGCTAATGCTGGGATGATGTGGTTTGAACAAAATCATGCACAAACTCAGTTTTACACGTCATGTAGTGTATGCTAAGATACCTTTTCAGCACGAGGTGAGTTTTCATTATTATCAGCATAAGCACATGGAATTTAACAGTTTACAGAGTAGCGAAGGTAACACCCAGTGGTCAGGTTGCCTGTGAATTAAAAGGCCTGAGTTACATTACTAATAAGAGTTTTGGTTTAGGTGTAAACAGAAAAGCAACTTTTTAAAAAGTGGTGATTAAATGGGACAAATGGCAATCAAGAAGTTGATCAGGCATACTTGGACTGGCTGGTACCTTTTTAAAAATAATAATCATAATAATAAAAGAGCCTGTACAGAACACTCGTGTCAGTCATTGTTAAAAACCCCATAGTTACGTAGTCTCGCTGTCTAAAAGCAGAACCTGAATGGGAATTTGGTTAAATGACTCCCATCATCACATCTTTGGTTGGAGACATGTTTTGTTCTGTGAGACAAAAAAAAAGTGTTTTTGGGAACGAATGAACAAACCTGCTAACCTCTATACGTACGGTATCTCACAAAAGTACACACACCACATTTCAGCAAGCATTTTGATGACAGTATTTCTTCCCAAGCAACAGTACTGTAGAAAGTGAACTTGAATATACTTTGGAGTAGTATAGCAGTACCGTAATCTCTTGTTTATTGCTGTGAATTTCTGCAAAATAGGATTCTTCATGTATAAATCGAATATTTTCACAGTTAGAGCATAAATAACCCGTTTCGGACCTTCTAAATATGTTTTTAAATATTATTATAGCCCTCTAGACACGAAATAACACCCCTACAGTCAACTTTACGCTTGTATTACCCAATATACCGTAAATTCTGGACTATTGAGCGCACCTGAATATAAACCGCACCCACCAATTTAAAGAGAAAAAAAAATTGGACATATATACGCAGCAGTAGTCTATAAGGTGTAGGTGTGTGTCCATGTTGTAACATGGGATATTTACACACAAAGAGACACTATAAACCTTGCAATCGTACCTCGTTAGCGCCGGTGATGTTACGTGAGATGCTTGTTTTGATCTGAGTTTAACAGCTACCGCCGTCCAAGCATAGGCTGTAGTAATTCTACACTTGATCAAACTTACTTCAGATTTGTCAGATTAAAACACGATCGCTGAATAAGACTTCAAAACGTGATATCAGCATCCACTTCATTACTTCCTGAATCTACACTCTAAGCATCATGGGAACTGGAATTCTTTTAGCCATAAATTATCCGCATCTGTGTTTAAGCGGCAGGGTTCAAAGCGTGTGAAAAAAGTAGCGGCTTATAGTCTGGGATTTACGGTCGTAGACATAAGAAAAAATCAGACATAATATAAACTCACATGTTAGCATTCAGAGAGTTCCTTGTTGCTGTTCCGGTTTCTCGACACTAGTACTTCCTGCAGCGGCTATTGTCTCATCATTGTAACATCATGTAACATTACTGACACCTAGTGACCAGTGTAGTATACTGCATAGCACAACGTGTCTTTCAATGCACCTTCTGAATGCCTTATATTTGTGTTTTAGTTCATTTCACCACTTTTATGCTTGTAAATGCTTAATTTAGGCCCAAAATATGTACAATTTGCTTGTATATGCATATTTTTGGGACGAATAATATGTCGTAGTCAACCACAATACAGCAATGATTCATATACATGTATTATGAAAAAATGAGTGAAGCAGCAAACTTCGAAATTCGGCAATTGTATAGATTTACTATCCACTGAAAATGACACAACACACAGTCATTATTCTCTCAATAGCTGGCAGTACAAATGAGTAGTGGATGGTGTACATGGTGGTGGTAGCGTCATGGTCTCAGGCTGCATGAGTGCCGCCGGCGCCGGGTGAGATGCGGTTCACGGAGGAGAAACACGAACGCCAACCTGTCCTGTGACATTGTGAAGCGGAGCACGGTCGCCTATGATGATGATTCAGGCAGTGCTAGATAACGTTTGACACTTTGAACACAATTTGGACACGTTCTCTGTGAGGTGCACTCACGTGTGTCGACAGCTGTTCCGACAGTAATGGATGTGTGTCGACTCAATTTCAGTGAATTTTAAATCTATACTGCTGTACACGCTCTACCGTTTCATTTCTATAGTATTGCCCCTTGAGAAGATATCATCAAATGCATGCTGGAATATGAGGAATGGGTGTACTCACTTTTGTTGAATAGTGTACTGTAGTTACTATAGTAAGCTCAATCAGCTCAGGTTTCGTTGTTCAGTCACAGCAAAGCAGTGCGAAACATGTTTAAAAACGTCAATTCGGGCACCAACCTGTTGCACATCACCGTTATAATCATCATTCGTTTTATTTGTTTGGATTTTTGATCGTTTGGCTCAGACCCCATAGGAAGATTTGCAGGGATAACTCCACTTTACAACTCTTGTCACATCTTTATGTCGTAAACCGAGGATCAAAGGAAAACACGCAGACAAAAGAAGTCAGAAAAAAAACAAAAAGACAAAAGCCAAAGCACTCTTAATGAAGAAACAAGTTTATCAGAAGGGTACAGTGGAACCTCTAGGGTTGAATGGGATGCTGGTCAATGTCCAATTTTTTCAGATTTAGAAGCAATTTTTATCATTGGAAATAATGAAAACGGAATTTCATGAGTTCCAGTGTCCCGCGTGTTACCAAAAAGACATAATATAACATAATATTCCAAAAGTACAGCTTTATTTGTTGTTTTGTTTGTTTTTCATATTACGACTAAAAAAAAATCTTTTTTTAATAGTTCAACTTTATGCTACTAAAATGACATTATTTTTCCTGGTAATATTACGACATTATTCTCATAAAATAACAACTTTTTTTTCATATTTTGACTTTTTTTTTGTAAAATTACTCCTGATTTTTTTATTTTTTTCCCCACATTATCCTGCACTCCAAATCATTATTCAAGTTTAAAAAAAAGTTTTTATATCCAGTATTTGTTATTGTTGAGTTTTATTATCCCCAAGCAAAAGGCAGAGAATTCATTTGTGATGGCAACTGATTCAGTTTGAACATATTTCCCCCCCCAAATTTGGTCATATTTGAGAAGGTCGGGGGGGCTTCCATTCCAGAGGTTCCACTGTACACTGCATCATGACTACAAAGAGTTGTAATAAAGCGGATTTATCCTTCAAGAGGTAAGCCTTTCTCATGATATAAACGCACCGATGCGTGCAAAAGCAGTGTTAGTTAAATATCAATAATATCTCACAAAACAAAGTGAGGGAGGGCGACCCATAAACCTGTAAGGCCCACACTTCTTTGGTGATGTGATCACACGGCTACGTCCTCACTTTCCCTTCCATCTGTGCAAATCGACAACAGGAGAGAGCGATCAGGTGATTAGCATGGCTGCGATATTGTACGTGTGTATTATGTTTAGGGTCAGTTCACACTTTTAAAAAGAGCTCTGGTGCGTTTGTGTGGTTCGCTTGGTCAAGTGTGAATCATCTGAAGCCTGGCCTGCAGTAAAAACAAAGGGACCAAGACTGCTTGAGAGATGGGTCTTGGCCCATTTGCAAGAGAACTTGTGATGGACCAAGGACCTGTGATAAAATGACAGCAAAAAGGATGCAAAAATGATGAATATGTAAGAGAAAATGTGCTGTCACTCTGCTATGCGTTCTCCCTGTGTGTGTGTGAGACACTCTTTAAAAGTATATTTCATAAGCTTTTTGTGAAAACTGGTGAACATAGAATTAAAGTAAGCTACGCATTCAACCCAGCAGACGTCATTTTGGTTTGAAATATTGGAGTTGCGTCACGTGAAATGTCACAAAAGCTCCTTAAAAGTATATTTTAGAAGCTTTTGTGAAATACAAGCTGTTAAATACAGCAGAATATTAAAATAACTTACGTATTCAGGCCAGCAGACGTCCTTTTGGTTTGGAATATTTGAGTTGCGTCACGTGAAATGTCACAAAAGCTCCTTAAAAGTATATTTTAGAAGCTTTTGTGAAATACAAGCTGTTAAATACAGCAGAATATTAAAATAACTTACGTATTCAGGCCAGCAGACGTCCTTTTGGTTTGGAATATTTGAATTTGGTCATGTAATATGTCACAGCAGCTCTTTAGAAGTATATTTTAGAAGCTTTTGTGAAATATAAGCTGTTAAACACAGCAGAATATTAAAATAACTAGGTTTTCAGCTCAGCAGATGTCATTTCGGTTTGGAATTATTGAGCTGTGTCACAAAAGCTGCCCAGTCAAGTCCTTACTTTACGCTTATGTTCTGTACTGCGCAGCCTTTGGTCTCGTGACAAAAATAAAGCGAACCGCACCAACGTGCGCACCAAAGTATCTTTTTAAATGTTTTGGTCCGAACCAGATTACCATACCACAAGTGTGAACGTGGCCTTGATGTGGTCGTCCACTGTGATCGAATCACCAAAGATGGAGTTTAGACCGGGCCAGAGCTTGTTTCCATACTGTAGGCGCAGGTCATAACCGCATTTAATACCCTGTGACGTTTAACACACCAAAATAATACAGTGAGGGTTTGGAAATCATGTAAAAAAGAATAAACAAAAAACATCCTAGCACACATCACTCTCGCAGCTAAATTCTTCTCTTTTTACACACCTTACATCTCTCATTTCAACGCCTCCCTGCACGCAAAAGGATGAAATGTCAGAAAGAGAATATGATGTTTCATATTCAGGCAGTGCAACAGAAACCATGAATTGGAAACAGTGTAAAAAAAAAAAAAAGCTCAAGTGAGAGAAACTCTTCCCACTCAAAGGCTGTGGCATTGTCCCCCCCGTCCCTACCTAACAAACTAAACAAGCCCCTTGTGTCCCCTTTTGATTGGGTTTGTGTGTCTCTTGTGTCAAAGCGTCCCAGTGTTTTCCATTTGGAAGTGTTGCCCAATGTCCGCACAGGCGCACAGCTCCAGACGTCTGCAAAAAAACAAAAAAACTGTGGCTGTATTTTTCCATAGTGGTTGCCATGGTGAGGGAATCCCACCCGCCCCCCTCTCGCTCCATCGCTCCCTCGCTCTTTCATCCCCTTCTCCATCCGCAACCTCACCTCCTCCTGGCATCACTCCTCACCGGCAGGGCTCTCCTCCAGAGGCGTGATGGCGGGGAGGCCCAGGCCCGTTGCATTGTGGGCGGCGGTGAGACTGGCCACAGTGTGCAGGAGGACCAGCACCAGCAGGCAGAGTTTGAGGCGGCTGTTACACAGTCTGCACGCTGCCGAGGAGCTGAGGGAGGTTCGGTGCTGACATGGCGGGTGAGTTCTTTTCAGCGTCCCCCGAGAGCGGTTGTCCACTTTCAAGTCCCACCGCACGTCGCAGCACTCTGCATCTGGGTCCGCGCCTGACGGATGGTCCTCCAGCAACCCTGGCCACGGTGCAGAGGAAAAAACATTCAAAAACATAAAATCAACTGCACAACTCCTTGTACAAATGCATTTACTTGCACGGTGTTAGATTTATGAGCTCAGCTACATTTTCAACATCTTCACTCTTTCCACATTATGCATTACTTTGCTTCCTGTCCGATGGAAGGCACATACAGGAGGTAACTTTTGCTGTGTTGGCATTTTCCCACAGCGACATCTTTATTTCCCTAAATGGGAATAATAGTGTCTAGCAGGATAGATCCATGAATTATGACACAGAAATAGACCATTTACATACCTGCCTACCTTTATCGCTACCAATCGAGGCATTTACCTGCCTACACTTTTATTTGTCTACCCGTCTACTCATCTGTCTACCCATCTAGCCATCCATCTATCATGTACCCTTCTATCTGCCTTCCGATCTACTGGTCTACTGTCTAACCATCTATCTGTCTATCCGTCTACCCATCTGTCTGTTTTACAATCTACTCATCTGCCTGTCTACCCGTCTAGCTATCTGTCTACTCATACTTGTCTACCCATCTGTTTACCAGTCTCTCTACCCGTCTGTCGTCCTATCAACTCATCTACCTGTCTAACTATGTGTCGATCCATCTACTCATCAGTTTTCCAATCTACTCATCTGCCTGTCTACCCATCTAGCCATCTATCTGTCTACTCATCTACCCACATACTATCTGTTAACCAGTCTCTCTACCCATCTATCTGTTTTCCCATCTACTCATCAGCATGTCTACCCGTCTGGCCATGTCCAGCTACATAACTACCTGTCTACTCATCTTCCTACAGTCTCTACCCATATAATCCCACTACATACCTACATCTCCATCTTCATCTACATCCCTACCTTTCTACCTACAGTATTTGTTTACCCGTCTTCTCATGTCTAGCCATCTAAAACCCGCCCATCCCTCCACCCATCTATCCATCAGTCTACCCATTTAGCCATTTGCCTGTCTACGTGTCTACTGGCCTACCTGTCTGTCCGTTTACCCGTCTTAAGCTAATCTGTCTCACCAGCTAATAACTATCTATCTACATGTATACCTGTCTAGATATACAGGTACAGTATGTCTACCTACATACAGTTTGTCTACTCAGCTACCTACCTAGCTGTCTGTCTACCAGTTTATACCCGCATATCCCTCAACTCGGGAGTCTTACCTACCACTTTACTACTCATTCATCTGTTTACCCCCTGGACCAAATGATCTGTCTATTGATTGTGGATGCCTTTCATCACAGACAGAGTGGATGTCAATTAGTTAAATGATCACATATAAAAATCATAAAGTAGGACTAGAAGTATAATAAAAAGTGGCAAGTAAAGTAAAGAACAAGAGGCCACCATCACAAGCAGACCTGCAAAAAGGCAACACATACTGATGTCAACACACGTCGCTCTCATCCTCACAATAGAAGGCGCCTGCCACAGCGGGAGTGCAGGACGCCTCGGCCAAAACTCCATCAGGGAGTGATGACTCAATGCACTCCTCCGTGGCGGCCCTTTTCAGGGTCCAATAAGGAATGAAGAGGCAGCCCTGAGGAGGTGACAAACTTGGCAGGAGGTCAATGGCGCCATTACCACAGCGAGGGAGCACGGGCCCTTGTTATACACGTCCTTAAGGACACGGTGACAGTTGGGGATCTCGGTAAGGTCAGAATAATCATTACTTTGTGACGTAGGAGGTAAAACACTGGGGTCAATGCGGCCACTCTCGTTGCTCAAAGGGGTTGACAGGAACTCAGGAAGAAGAAGTTTTTAGCTTGTAAGGCCAAAATAACAGAGGAAGGTATTTAATAATATCGACTTTAATCACCTTGGCAACCTGCTGTGACACAAAGCCATGCTCGGACCAATTTGGTGTGGAAGAATATGGTGAGCCCTGCAGGTGCAATGATGAAATGCTTTCATACTTTTATCCACGGTGCTAACCCCCACCAGGCCTCCACTAGAATACACGCCTTGCTTCAATTCATCTGCCAATAGACAGATAATAACCGCCACTTTGACTGCGGACGACGGCGTTATAACACTACCTGGCATCTGGAAAGCTGATGTCTCTGGTGGGGTTTGAAGACAAAGTGCTGCTGGAAATTGGAACAATCACGTGAAAACAATTAGGGATTGGTTAAAACCCCCAAAATAAAGAAAAAAACAACACTTTGATGTACAAGTTGCGATCGTGCCTTGCTTATACCGTATTGGAATAAAGCTATTTTAATCATGTATTATTTATTTGGGTAAAAATGCTGAAACATACAGTTTATTTGTGCAAGTTAATATTAGTATTATAAACATCCCCCATAATATATAAACAATCACTGCCAGTATAATATATAGGATGTATACTGTAACTGTATGAAGGAAATCCATATATTTATCAACACACAGAAGCGCTTACTGTATATAACTGTTTTTAAGTGTGAAATATTATTTATTAGCCATCTTTACCACCATCGTGTATTATTTGTGGGCAAATAAAAATATATGAATATTTGATAGTATTATAAAAAAAATGCGTTTGTACTACAAATGAAGACCTAATCATTTAATTTGAAAAATATCATGCATGATAGTTTGTGGGGAAAAGTGGTTTAAGAATTAAATTATTTTACATTTTATGATAAAAATGGATTGGTACATATAAAGACCTCCCCCCTAATAAAGGCCTTCCCACAAGTAGACACCCAGCATTCTCTCCAGTTAAGTAAATACGTTACATTACTCACCATGTGAGCAAATACAGTATTTTCAGGTCTTCATAAAGTCACACTCATTTTGACAATGTTTTGACAGCAACACTAATTTAGTCAAACATTTTGCCTTCAGACTTAAAAATAAATAAATACTCGCGCAAATAAAACCCTGTGCTGCTCTCCATGTCCACCAGAGGGCGTCAGCCATGTAGCGTTTACAGTACAGCCAGTGAGTCTGCTTGTACCCGCCAAACAACAAGCGACATAAATTCACTTTTTCTCATTCATGAGTGCCACATTTCCCCCGCAGCAGCAACTTAAAACATTCATTTAGAACTCACTCTGGTTTTGTGTGTCCTAACCTGAGATCAAGAGGCACACAAAGCGCAGCGTGCTGCTCAGCACACACACACACACACACACGCACACACACACACACACGCACACACACACAGCGTACATAGACTTTTTGTCCTCGGGCTCCATTGTGAGCCTGCCTCTTGTTCTTGCCAGAGATGGGCCACAATTGTTGTCATGGCGTAACCTTGGTGATGAGACGGCGCACTCTAACTGTAAAGTGTTTCCTGTGTGTGTGCGTCCACATCCCAATGATGTGCTGCAGCATGTGGCATGAGCACGAGGCGCCAGCGAGGGCCAACTGGTTGGTAAGTTTTAAAGTTAGAGCAGGCGTGGAGGCTGTGGCCATATCATTAGAATAGTGGTGGCAGGGGCAAGCAACGTCCAAACCCTCCAAACCAGGGGTGTCCAAACCTTTTCCACCGAGGGCCACATCGTGAAAAATAAAGGATGCAAGGGCCTCTGATATTTTGTAAAGCAACACATGTAGCTATGCTAAGAAGTTATGTATATTTCAAGAAAAAATGCATCTCAGCTTTGTGATAATTGGTGAAAAAGGCTATTATTAGTACCAACTTCGGTCTTTTTTTCCCCAATTTTTGCTGTTGTTTTTTAAAATTTCCCCAATATTTCTGCTTTCTTCTTAAGTAATGTTCTCAAGTTTTCTCGTAATATTATCACTTTATTCCCACAATATTATAACTTTTTCCCCAACCTATTTTTTTAAAAATTACAACTTTATTTTTTTGGTTTTCTCATAATATTGTTACTTAAAAAAAACATTTTTTCTTTAATATTTCAACTCACTGCTACTAAAATGACATTATTTTGTATATTTCTCAGAATTTTACAAATGTATTCATGTAAAATTGCCACTTTTCTGCTTGTTAGAATATGACTTTTTCTTTTGATATTTTGACTTTATTCTTGTGAAATTACAGCTTTTTCTCATTTCTGCTGTTGTTTTTTTTGTTGTTGCAATTTTCCAACTTATTATTTTCTTCTCGTAATTATGGCATTATTCCCGTAATATGTAGACTTTATTCTCGTAACATTAAGTCTGTTTCCAAAAATTACAAGTTTATTCGTTGTTTGGTTTGTTTTTCTTAATGTCACGACTTTAAAAAAAATAACATCTTTCTTACAGTTGCTTTTTTAAAAAAGTTTTCTTGTTAAATGATATTTTTAGAATGTGAAAAAACACGTGGAAAATGCTGCAAATAAAAAATGCTGCAGGATCAAAAACAAATGCAAAAGAGTTGCCAAAAATGCACACAAACCCCCAAAACACATGCATGAAGAGAAGTGCTGCAAGTTCACGGAACAAAACGGAAGTGAGCCAGGCTACCAGGGGTGCCAGACCTGAGGGATGTCTGTCTTGAAAGACTAAAGATATGATATTTTACAGTATGATAGCGCAAATGATTTTTACAGCCGGGTGTTTAATAAAGAAACACCAGGTACCCCTGAGATCTGGCGCCGGCCGCGGGTAGCCTGGCTAACTTCCTTCCATTAGGAACACGTGCACAATTTAGCATTACTGATTTTAACAGACATGTTACGATCCCACCAAAATGTGTTCATCTGTCCAGGGTCAAGCTGTGGCCACCATAAAGCATATAACGTAACGTAACGTAACACATATAACGTAATGTAAATTCCGATGTTTAAGCCGCTACTTTTTCAGTAGCTCTTTCTTTCATCATAAGCTATCAGTGCACTCACAACCAGCTTGTCAACGCATTGGAAATCGCAGGAGGTCAGTATATTATAACAGTATAACAATATAACAGTCTGACTCACCGTCTCGCACAAAACTCATCACACAGCAACTTAACACTCAAAAGGTACACCTGAGAAATATACCAACGAGTACCAATGTGAGCTTGTAATTGAAAAAAAACAACTCTTAAACTTTTCCCATAATGCATTGCGTCTGAGCAACGCATTAATCGGGGTGCTGCAATGACGTCAACCTCCCTCTGGGCTCGAGGCTGCTCTGGCTCCCTCAGGTGCACAGAGACAGCATTGCATCACCAACCATTTTCTATGCTGCCTGTCCTCCAATGAAATGCTTTGCTCTAACAAAATGCTTTATGGGAAAACGTTAAAATGTTGGGGTTTTCTCCATTTTAAACTCGTGCTGGTACATGTTTGCATATTTATTAGACATACCTTTTGAGTGTTAAGTTGCTGTGCGAGGAGTTTAGTGTTCTATGTAAGATGACACAGTGAGTCAGACTGTTATTTTGAGTAATGACCTCCTGGAATTTCCAATGGGTTGACAAGCTTGTCGTGAAATTTTTCATAGCTCATGATTGGCTGCTGTCAAATAAAGAGCTGCCTGGTCCTCACGGACTCGTGCGCGCCACAATATGCCTTTATATGACGTGGACACGTGCAACTTATACACCGGTGCGTCTTATATACAGTATGTTTTTGTCTCTAAATTTAGTGGGTGTGGCTTATACACCGTAATTTACGGCAGTACAGCGCAGGTGATGTCATAAGTAACACTTTAACATCGTTATTGCTCATGCAAGTGTAAAGAGAAGCTAACCCCTGTATAATCAAAGTCAAATAAAGCAAACTGCAGACTTGACTGTTTTTCCCATTGGAAATCGTTTAAACGGTTCATCGGTTTAAAGCCGTCGTTATCCTATCACACCCTTTTATTGTCATTTTCACGCTTCTAGCTGCATGCTATTTAAGTTTGCATGACTTCAGCTGCTCGCGCTGTACCGAGCAGCCAGACTGCGGTGCAGTAGGTGCAATCTTCTCTGCTTTGCTGCCAGTGGTTGAGTCTTTTGTGAACTTCTCTGCGCGTGCGTGACTCTTACGAATGTTAGCAACATCACTTCAAACATTGCCTGTACGGGTAATAAAGGCGGAAACAATAAGCAAGATCTTTCTACCAAACTTTTGCATCGGGCCACGCAACTGTCTGCTCAGTGTACAAGGCTCATGTGGCGTATGATATTTTAAAGAGAAAAAGAAGCGTGTTGTTTGTACCTGTACATATAAAACTGGGGCTGCCTCCATGAATGAGATCATCATTGTCAGGCAGGACAAAAGGACACCGCTGCTGCACCTCCAAGCAGTATCGACCACAGGGGATTCTCTTAGTGCAGTGCATCTGGGTGGTCTGGAAGTACTGAGAACACAGCCACGGCTTGTATGCCAACTATGGATAAGGGAGACAAGGCAAAGTAGCATTTTTAATGACATCTGGACAGTCTGCAAAGGTGTAACATGAATACTTTGATGCTCTGTGTGAGATTAGCATCAGCACATTTTGCTCGAATGAGATCATATTTAACTGATAAAATGTGTATGTCACCAAAATCTAATGGGAACACCCTTAAAAACACTGCATAATCCTCACAAAAATACGTATGGAACACAAAATATAACATCAAGTATAAATAAGATATACAAAGACAATGGAAACCATCTGGAAAGGCTGCATAATCTTAAAAAAATGCAGGTTTATTTGTAAAAAGAAAAAAAAACAATAGACAGCAAGTTACAAACAAACAATACAAGAAAAATAAAATAAAACCAAAATAAATTATAAAAAATGTATGCTGTTCAAAATTTAAGGTAATATAAGTTAATAATAAAAACAAAATACATTAAAATATAAAAACAGTAAATAAAATATAAACAAATATTCAAAATTTAAAATAATACAAGTTAATAACAACAACAAAATACATTAAAATAGAACAACAGTAAATAAAATATACAAAAAAAAAAATCTAATGGAACATCCTTGAAAGATTGTAAAATCATCATGAAAAAAATAACCAAAAATAATAATCTAAAATGCATAAGAAATAATCTAAAATATTACCCATTAAATGAATAAAATAAACATACGAATGTAAATACTGGATATGAATACAGTTTCATTTGTAAAAAAACAAAACACAAACATAATATTCAAATATATTAAATATAAAATCTAATAAAAATTGTAAGCGTGAGATACAAGGAGTCATATACAGAAAATAAAAACATTAGTTTAGAAAATAAAAGCATTAATAATGAGCTTAACTAACCTGCCTGAAAACAAACTTCTGCTGAATGAAACATGATGAATTCAAACTACGCCTCTGGAATTACGTGTAGCACCATCACACACACGAGACACTCAGTTCACGAGACGAGACGATGCACGAGATTGCCTCTACGAGAATGTGATGAGGTGAGATTTTAACATTATTTTTAAGAAAGCGACAAAGAAAATATGACAATATATTGCAATCTGCTAATATCATTTCAACTACTTTGCACTCTTGTGCACTCTGTGTGTACGCTACAGTAGCGGCCCCGCCTCCACCCACCGAGACAAAGAGACTGTATGACTGACAAAAAGGCTCACTCCATTCATGCCGTTGTTCTATGGAACAAACGTGCGAGAGACACGCACGCACATGACAATATATCGAAGCCGGCAAAATGATCAAGTTCATTTTTATTTATTGTGTGATGAATTTATCACAGTTCTTTTCCGAAGGAGAAGTCACGCTGTGACACAACTACAAACGTAATCACAACACAGCCTTTCGACTTAAGTGACTTACATCAGTGCAAACAGCAGACATTTTCTTTCTTTTTTTCGCACCTCTTCACTGAATACAAAGACTTTCTTTTGCACCGATGTGGCAGACACACGACAGTATGTGCGATTATCACCTGCAGCAATTAGCTGCTATTTCCTGTGAATCACTCCCAGGTCTGCGAGTCAAGTTTGCGCCTGCTGGGAGTTAATCGTCACGCCTTAAAACAAATCATAGCGCGCTTCCTGCCAACACGGATTGTATTTAATAAACAGGACGCAGTGTGAATGTGTTTGCGTATGTGGGAGCTATAAAGTATACGTAGAGTCGGAGGGACCCGGAAAACCAAGTACTGTTCGGAAGCACAATACCTCTAATATTTGTTTGATAGTGCCTATGCCTTGCTGGATTCCTTCCTGGTTCACGGAGGATGATGTAAGTCCCACATATGAATCTGGGGCAGGGGCGTTTCCATTGTGGCCTACTTCCTGGTTCATAGAGTCTACCGGAACACACCATCAAGGGGGAACACTTCCGTGTGACTCAAAAAATACACTTTGTCTAACAAAACTGCAGTTTGTTTGTTTGTTAGTTGACATCCTGGTTTATGAAGGACAGCGTAAGACAAGGACATACTAATTATCTCTAACAAACATGAAACAAAAACTATTTGTCAATCCGAATGTTAGCTAACAGGCTAGTTTTTGATTTATGGAGGATGATGTAAGACGCTAAAAAACAGATCGTTAGGACTCTACTATTTGCATTCTGGAGTGTTTGGGAAGTTTCATTGTGACCTGAACAGCCAAAAGGCAAAGAACCAAGAAAAGTGACAAAAAATGTGCTACACGGCCATCTCTTGCTACATCACGGTTCGAACATCGCTCCCTCAATCTATCACAGTTTTTCAAACATTAATTAACTCATTCAATCTCAGCCATTTTTAAAAGACAACCCTTTCAGTACCGGCCATTTTCGATGGTTCTGATTGAGCTTTCAAGGCACACAGAATATTGTGTTCTAAAGGAAGATTAGACTCGTTCATCAGAAAAAAAAGGTTTGTTTCTACCGTTTTCCGTTCTTTAGTAATCAGCAGTAGAACATATGTAAGTTTCAGGAAAATATCAGTTCCCGACTAGAAAAGGGACAAAAACAGCTTTTTGAGAAAAGATACATTTCAAGCGTAACTTTCACTTTGACACAAATATTTTTTGCTTTTGTGACAGCGCAAATATCTAAACAACTATACCACAACATAAACAACACAAAAAAGGGTTGTTTTACATGAAAATGACAATTTATAACACCATGAACTATTGACAATTTTCACATTTGGAACTGAGCTATGTGTGTGCATGTATGTGCACGCGTGTGAGCGTGTGCATGCGTTAACGTTTCCCTATAACGCGTAGCCTTCTGCACGCTATACCCCTCCACGCTCTCTCACTTCCTCCTTCCTGTCATGTGTGATGCTTCCATTCACATGATCCCTGCCGATCTCTAATCAAAGGCACTTCTGCCACCTTGTGGCCGTTTTTATGGCTTAAAAGTGCTCTGAAGTAAGGTCAAGAGGAGTAAGCAGTTTTGAACAGGTGAGTTTTAAGTTGCGATTTAAAAATATCGACAGAGTCCAGTAGACGGATGTGTCGTGGAAGGTTCTCGGTGCTGAGCAGCTGAAAGCCCGAGCACCGAAAGTAGCCATCTTAGCACGAGGAGTGGCAAGCAGGGCAGCGGATGACGAACGGAATGAGCGGGAGAGCAAGTCGTGCGAGTATGGGGGGGGGCGCCAGGTTATGGAGTGCTTTGAAGGTAATGAGGAGGAGTTTACATTGAATGCGTTGTCGGACAGGAAGCCAATGGAGGTTAGAGGAAACAGGTGTGATGCGGTGTGTTGGTAATAATTCTGGCTGCGCAGTTTTGAAGAAGCTGAAGTTGATGGGTGGGTTTCTGTGGAAGACCAGTAAGAAGGGCATTGCAGTAAGCAAGGCGAGAGGTGACCAAAGCATTCATGAGAATTTCTGTGGAGTGCTGAGAGAGAGACGGTCGGAGCCGGGAGATGTTGCGAGATGAAAGAAGGCTGTGCGTGAAATATTATTAATGTGGGATTTGAATGAACGTGTGTTGCCAAGGATGACTCCGAGGCTCTTGACTTGTGAAACGGTGGGAACTAAACAACCATCCATTTTAATGTTGAGGGAACGAGCCTTGGGGAGCGATGAATCAGAGCCTACAAGAAGAACTTCACTTTTATTTCCATTGAGTTTGCGCATGGTCATTCCGCAGGTCCTTCATACCGACCGCTGTCAGGCTCTACAACACCTGCACCACCTGAACCATGTTGTAGTCACTATGTGTTCTTTACACTGTATTCTTTACTTGCGTATCTTGCTTGCTGCTGGAACAAGTGAATTTCCCCGCTGTGGGATAAAATAAAGTACAAATACAAATACAAATACATATTCATGACATCCACTTAGTGACTTAGTGAAGCCTGTAAGGGCAGCAGGGACTGATGTCGAGTAGGGCTTGGTTGCGAGATCGGTCTGAGTGTCATCAATGAAAACGAAATAACAACAAATATTACCGAGGGGGAGGAGATAAATTATAAAAAGTGGGGGACCGAAGACTGAATCTTGGGGGACACCGTGAATGACTGGTGAGCATGAAGATTTAACATTGTGAGCATGAATCAATTGTGAACGGTTGGACATGGAGGAATAGAACCACTGTAGAGCTGCGCCAGAGACCCCAGTGCAGGCTAAACGATCCAGGAGGACAGTGTGAGATATGGTATAACATATAGCATAAAAATGGCCAAATGCACGGAAATACAAATACAGTATGAGCTATTAAGACTACAACTGGTGAATGTAGTATTCTACATTGGTCACTAGGTGTGTAGGAGTGTTGGTGTGTATGACTTTAGTGAAGTTTTTAGGGTACTTCCTGCTTCTTGGAGGATGACATATGACATCTGACCGTATTTGTATCCACATTTGCACCTTGACAATGCTTCGAGGAAATCGGTTGTGTCGTTTTGGCGTTACCCCGCCGACAAACAAGAAAAGCACCACCATCCGTGCTCGCTGACTGCCATGTGACATTTTCAGTGACATCATGATTTCAATATAGCTTTCAATCAACACAGTTTAGTGGCGCTGCGTCGTTCGTCACGTTCATTTAGAGGCTTCACTTTGTGCATGACCGATCATGTCAACATACGGGCGGCGCACACATATTTACCTCCATGCTAAAATGCCACGTGCTCATAATTACATTTGAAATCAAAGGATAAGGTTGGCTGCACACACACACACACACACGCACACACACACGCACGCACACGCACGTACACGCACACACACTGGCCTTCTGTCTAATCTGATAGCACAGTGTGAATGTCAGAAAATGTTCTTAGATGACCTTATATGACAGCCGCATTAGGCTAACAGCCACAAATGAATGCATATTTACGAAGTATGACAATAAACAGACGGTGCATCTCCCAAAAAAAGTGCTGACATTGATACTGTACAAAATCAACTAAAGAAGCACTCGGAGAGCACAGACCTCCGCCAAGCGCCATAGTTGCCCCTCCATATTGGGATTCACACCAAAATAATAATCCTACATTGTTTGGATCAGTCTTTGATATTCTGTAGAACCTGTTGGAAACTTGTCTTGTATTTTTTTCCAAGTGCTCCGACCATTTTTTGTGGAATTACATGCACAAATGCCGAAAATGGTCCTACCTTGCGATGTTAAAACATCATTAAAAAAATTCCCAGATCCGTATCACCCATAAAATGTAGTCAGTTCTTCCATATCCCATTTCTGACAATTCCTGAAAATTTCAGCCAAATCCATTCAGAACTTTTCAAGTTATTTTGAACACAAACAAACAATCAAACAGATAAACGCCTGCTGCGCTTGCTCTTTGCGCTGCGCTTGGCGGAGGTAATGAGTCATGAATTCTCTAGGTGGAGCCAAAAGCAATCATATTTAATGTCACTCAAGTCCACTCCATCTTGTCGAACATTATTTTTGATAGAAAATGTACACTTCTTAACTGTTCCACAAGTGTAAAGTGATGTTAACCACTGTATCATAACACTAAAATAAACTACTCGCCATTTGAAGACACAGGAAGGCGTTTGCAGAGCAATACTGTCACCTAGTGGTCTCTTATAGGTATTGCCGGTGTAATGTATTATGTACAGTCGTCCCACGTTTCTAGCGGTTAATTATAAATAAATACATTTCTGCCACACAGCATTGAAGGTTAATAAACAGAATATTTTTGTAGTCAGAGCATAGAAAACCTGTTTATGACTTTCTAAATATGGCTTATTATTAGAGCCCTGCGGACGTGAAAAAACACGCACAGCGTAACTCTTATGCCGCAGGGACTCCAGATGGTCTAACCAGTTAGGCTCAAATGTATTTCTTCTAACCTTAACAAGCTAAAAACTTACCACTTCCACACAGAATGGGAGAAGTTTTTAAAATTGGATCTAACTTTAGTCTCGAAATCTCAGATTATTTTAATACTCCGTCGTAACAGGCATTGCGTGAGGCAGCTATGAAAAGGGGGTACTTATGTGGCCAGATGGCGTTCCATCACAGAGTTTCCACTTTATTAGAAACAGCATGATGCGGTCACTGCAAATGACAACAGCAATCATATTGCTCGATGAATGTCTCGCTGTCTCTCGCTATATTGTGCAGGTGTACCTAATGGAGTGTCCAGGGAGTCCTGCAAACTGACCCTTTTTTAACTTGTCTGCCAAGTCCCACTTCAGAGAAGCTCTGCAACCATCAGTCTACTGTAGGAGCTCTCACACACGACTGGCAATTCATCATCCCGCTGTCGTATCTCGCGAGGCACTAATGGAGACAGCAGCCAGAGAGATAAAAATGGGATAGAAATCGTGTCGGGATGGACGAAATCGCTCATAACTTGAGTGTCTTTTACTGCTTTCTCTTCATTCTATAACTAAGTGAGTTTGAGGTCAGCCAAGTGATGCTTTGGCATATTTGTTTATCACCTTTCACATCTTTAACACAAACGGGACTCAATTCGCACAGACCGACCTCATAAAAAGTGCGACTTGGTTCACATTTATGTTCATTTTGTCACTCACGAGCAGGTTACACAAACAGTACCGCCGTCACTCATCAGCTGAATTAAAAATCTCCAACTTTCCCATTTCTTCGATCACTCTTCAACCGCTGCAGAAGGTCAGCAACTCCCGCAGGTATTTTAAATTGAAGGTGCGCGGCCAAAGAAAAGGGATTAATTAGGGCCCTGCTGAGAGGCTTTTTAAAGTGCAACATTTTAAAAACCTCATTAATGGACAGTCATTTGCGTTGAAAAAAACAGAAGAGGAACGCAGCAGCGAGTGCATTGTGCTACTAATGGATGAATGATGGAATTAAGGCATGTTTGGAGTTTGGAGTCATCGCTAAGTGAAATGTAGCGGACCAGAGAGCAGAAACAGTACAAGATAGGACTGGTGGGGGACTAATAATGTATAATAAAAAGAAGAAAAAGATCACAACATGAAACAAAATTATGCAAAATAAATCAATGAATAATACAAATAAAATGCGTATTAATTTTGCTTTGTTTTGATTTTCTGTTTGAGGCATGTAATAAAGTGAACATAGTTTTATGCCTCAGAGGAGAAACAAATCAGGGAATACTCATTTCTATTCCATTCACATCTTTCTAATTTACACAACTCTGTGAGTAAAGAGAGTTAAAGCATACGAAGCAAATAAGACATAAGTAGGAAGTAACATTTGTACATTCGATCCCATGGTTCATCCGAATGATTAAAAAAAAAAAAACGGAAATTCCTCCAGGTTGCTGGTGTGTGTGAGTGACGGGGAGAAGTTGTTTGTAACCACCTGTAGGTTTGCATGTACAGGACTCCCTCGTTTATCACGGTTAATTGGTTCCAGACCCGATCGTGGTAAGTGAATTTCTGCAAAGTAGGATTCCTGATTTATAAATGGAATATTATCAGAATTAAACCTATTTACGAGCTTCTAAATATGATTTTTAACATTATTAGAGCCCTCTAGAGATTAAATGAAACACCCCTATAGTCACCTGTACACTGGTATTGCCCGATATAGAAGATGTAATAACAGAAAATAAAACATTTAAGACATAAATAAGTGACTTCAAGGGGTTCAGAGTTGAGTTTCAGTCGCCCAGCTCAGGGATTATTGGGCCTGTTGCAAGATCATTCCAACCTGCAATAAAAGCCTGTTGTTCCGGCGATCAAGTACGGTGCTTGTGTGATCATTACAGTAACATTACTAACACCTAGTGACCAGTGTCGAATACTACACAGCGTCTTTGAATACGTCGCCTGAATGCCTTATATTTGTATTTCAGTTCATTTAGACATTTTTATGCTTAAAAATGCTTAATTTAAAGGCGTAGTTTGGATTTTTTGACATGAAGTTGTCTAACATCCCCATCAGTGGCCCAAGCAACTAACCAGAACTACGTTTCTCATCACCAAAATCCAACCAGAACTGGGCTCATGGGACCAAGTGGGGGTTAAGTCACGTTTGACAGACTACACTGCTGATGGGGATGTCATACAACTTCACGTCAAAAAAATCCAAACTACCCCTTTAAGCCAAAAATACATAAAATTTGCTTATTTATGTCTTAAACGGCTTATTTTCTCTTATTATGTCTACCACATTGGGTAATACGAGGGCTGTTATTTCATGTCCAGAAAGTTCTATGGTAATAATGTTAATAATGTTTGGAAGGTCGTAAACAGGCTCTAACTACGAGTATATTTGATTTATAAATAAGGGGTCCTACTTTGTGGAAATTCACTTATCTCGGTCGGATCTGGGACAAATTAACCCTGATTTTTTTAAGTACCGGTTCGGGCCCTGCTTAAGCACTGGCACATTTCAAAACTACCAATTTGGCAGCAGTATCGCACAATCTGTAAGCAATAAGATGATATGATGATTTTTCTAAAGTCTTATATTGGGGTCAATTCATGGACTGAATGTTAATTAAACAATCGTACATTTTCAAGAAAATGCAGCTAACATTTCCAATGCTTTGAAGAGGCTCGCACCACTACTTTGCTCCCCAAGAGGTATCAGAGTGACAAGTTCCTGCTATTCTTGTACGCTGCCCTGTGCTGTTGACAGGCCGTGTTAAAGGGGCAGTTTGCAGCCGTTAGACGACGCTAACTTTCGACTGTGCTGCAAGCATTACATTCTACCCTCTATTAAATCATTCAATCCCAGCCATTTTTCAAAAGACAACCTCTTCAGCATTTCGTTTTTTTACCATTTTACATGATTTTGAATGATCTTTCAAGGCAGTGGCGGAGCCACAAATTTTTTATCGGGGTGGCCAAGGTGAGATAAGTTGATAGCTGAAATGTCTATATGGCCACAGCCACCCCTGGCCACCACGCAGCTTCAAAGCAAAGCCTACAGAATATTGTGTTCTATGGTTATATAAACATTGAACCTACCAAAAGAAAGATTAGACTCGTTCATCAGAAAAAAAAGTTTGTTTCTACCATTTTCCATTCTTCAGTAATCAGCAGTAGAACATCGGTAAGTTTCAGGAAATATCAGTTCCTGACAAGAAATGGGAGAAAACCAGCATTATGTGATTTTCAATTTGACAAATATGTTTTGCTTTTGTGACAGCTCAAATATCTAAACAACTATACCAACATCAACAACACAAAAAAGGGGTTGTTTTACAAAAACAATTTATTTACAAAAACACCATAAACTATTCACATTTGGAACTGAACTATGTGTGTGCACGCGTGTGCGCGTGTGTTTGTGCGTGTGCATGTGTTAAAATTTCCCTACAATGTGTAACCTTTTGCACGCCGCACTCCTCCACACTCCTCCACACTCCTCCACTTCCTAACGCAATCCCCGCCGATCTCTTATCAAACACACTTCTGCCACCTTGTGGCCGTTTTCGTGGCTTAAAAATGCTCTGAAGTGAAATGCATTAGTGGAGAGTTGTGTCATCACCTCTTTTTGCCTCTCGCGCATAAAAAACGTACAAGACGTATAAATGTGTTGTCGGTATTGAATGAGTTAAAAAGCAGTTGGAGCGCATGTAGCGTCGCCTCCTAGTGGCCTGGCATGCAACGTTACTGTCAATTTATTCTTGTTTTGACTAGGTTGCTGTCGTGTAAATAAAAGATAAAACACTGAGCCCACCAGCAGTGCTGAATGTCACCTTTTGAGCGGTTGACATGGACAAAACACCGCATGTGCATCATCAATCCAGTCCCATCGTCACAATCAGAGGCAAAATATCACGCATTGCTCCTCTTTCCTGTGATGCACTTCTTCTTCTTCTTCGGCGCATCTCATCCCTGCTCTGCTCTTTCTTTGTTCGCCCGCTGCTCATCTGTGGGGACGATTTGTCTCCAATTGGATTATTTAATTACAATTAGGCTAATAAGATTGTAATTGATGGAAGACCTTTACTCTGCCCTGTGGTATTGGTCCTTAAGTGGCCCCCAGATGATAGTGCCTTGTCAGCAGCTCTGGATTCGTTTTCTTTTATTTTGGGACTTCTGCTGACAGAGGAGCGGTTAGCATGGTAGCGGCCAGCGGTTTTCGTCGTGTAGGGACATGCAACGATGCGCATTGTTGCTTACCTTCATGCAAATGATGGGCACGACCACGTTTTGACTGTTGCTGCTATTTTGTTTTTGACACGCATTTGACAAATCACCCAAAAGGGGAGAGTGTTTATTATAATCACGAGATTAATCAGTGAATCCACCGTGCGCTGGAGGCAAATGTAATTACCTTTAGATGCAGTCAGACGTGATTATTATTCTTACTGTTATTGCTATAATTCAGGTAGGCCTCGGCGGCGGCATTTGATGGAATGAGCTGACCGTTCAAGCGGCGACACTGAGACTGTGTGACACATAACAGGTCAAATAGAGGGTGTTATTTAGTGGAACACGGCGAGTAAACTACCTCCCGCGCCTCCGCAAACGCAGCAGCAAAGCCCCATGCGATTTCCAAAACAAGACGGGGTCAAACAGTAATCTCTAAAGTTCAGTAAACACATACAATGAATAGTAGAAATTTACATTGAAATTGATTATACAGTCTTCCCTCGTTTATCGTGGGGGACAGCTTCCCAATATAGCCCACAATAAGTGAAATCCGCAAAGTAGCCAACTTCATTTTTGTACAATTATTATATATGTTTTAAGGCCGTAAAACCCCTCGCCATACACTTTATACACTTTTCTCAGACAGGCAATAACATTTCCTCATATTTCTCTCTTGTTTAAACACTCTCAAAAAAGTTTGAACCTTCATTGAATTTGAATGACCAACCTACAGGTCGGGCACAAGAAGTCATTCATGCGTATTCCACTCCTGCTGCAGTCCTCCTCCTTCGAACCGAAGATTCATTTACAAGCTAGCAAGCGAGCTAGCAATGACACAGGAAACATGGCAGAGCGGCACAAAGAAGATTGATTGACAGTGGTCCACAGCCAATCAGGACACAGAAAACAATGGGGTGTGCAGACAGACGAGAGAGGAAAGAGAGACACTCAACTTCCCACAATGCAATTCTTCTTAAAGGGCCAGGCTCGGCCTGTAACAGCGTTCATACGCTGTAATGAAAAAAAAAAGAAGCACTAAATAAAAAAAAAAAACACCTGTATTGACCTGAAAATAAGACGACCCTTAGGTCTAAAATATGTATTACGGTCGTCCATCGCCACTTTGCACGTTAACTGTCGCTGTCACTCTATCACGGCTTTCAAAATATATTAACTAAAAATATCACAGCTGTGTCAAGGTTGACTACGACCCACTGTTAGTCAAAAATGTGCATATTTAAGCACATTTGATGTATTTTTGGCCTAAATTTAACATTTTCCAGGAAAAAGTGGCTACATTAACAGAAATCCAACTAGAAGACTTACTGTACTCACCCTTTCAAAGACAAAGGCCTGGATATGTGCATCTACGTAGCGTCATCATTGTCAACAAACAAGTTGCAGTATTTACACAGGTGAGTGGCTGTGTGTAAGAAGTGTGAGTGTGTAATTATATCGTACAAGTACACAAATATTATCACAATGTAAGTATGTCAAACCATAGGATAGGGGTATGTGTGTGTTGTGATGATATGTAGTATTTGACTGGGAAAATAAGCCATTTAAGACATAAATAAGACTTGTGCGCGTGTGTGTTGCTGTAAATGTGTTCCAGTGCTTGGGGAGCTGAGCGCGGGGGGGGGTACAGGAAGTGACGTCGGGGGTTCAGAGTTGATTTTTAGCTCGGCGTGGCTTACGGCCAAAACAGTAGCCCGTGTTGTGAGATCATTCAAACCTGCAAAAGAAGCCTGTTGTTCCCCAGAGCAAGTCTGGTGTGTCTCACCGAACATTACAGTAACATTACTGACACCTAGTGACCAGTGGAGAATACTACATTTCATCCCAGCGTCTTTGAATGCGTCTTCTGAATGCCTCATATTTGTATTTTAGTTCATTTAGACATTTTTATGTTTGAAAATGCTTAATTTAGCAAACAATACTTACAATTGGCTTAAATATGCATATGTTTGTGACTAATAATAGGTCGTGTTCAACCACAAAACAGCATGATTTATTGATTAATATATTTTTGAAAAACCGTGACAGAGTGAAGCTGTGAAATTCAAAGTGCTGTATACATTTCCAAGAGTCTATAAATGTAAACCAAGGGTGAATTTAAATGAAACACAAACCATTAGTTTACGCTTGATTGTTACATCCGTTTAATATCATGGCGCCATCTTCAGCAAATTTAATGAGCTGTGAATGTAGAAGTGTGTGTGTGTGTGTGTGTGTGTGTGTGTGTGTGTGTGTGTGTGTGTGTGTGTGTGCATTGAAAAGCCTAGGGCGCCAGCACCTGGAATGCATGCCAACTGTGGCAACAGCGTCTATAAACACAAAGTGATTGATGAAAGTGAAAGTGAAACACGAATGATTACCACTTTAGCTTGTAACAATACCCTTGAATTCTCGTAATATTACAACGTTATAATAGTAAGTTTCTTGTTAAATTATATTTTTAGAATGTGCCACGAGCCAATAAAAAAACAGCCGCGTGCCGCAAATGGCCCCCGGATTGCACCTTAGACACCCTGTCTTGTAGCAATAGAGACGACTAGGGTACACATCCAAACATTTGATCTGAAAGCTCATTATTGTCTAGATTGATCAAGGTTATCAAGTTGTAGTTTATGGCACATTAACATTTAAAGCGACAATTAATCTGACGGCGCTAATTATCGGTAAAACTGCCGGCGAGATTGACGAATCAACAGCCTTCAGCAGTCCTACAGTCAGAATTTGTGGCAGAATTTGCATGAAGTCACGCACGAGTCCACAGGGCACTCGTGTTACCACATGACGACCACCCGAGGGACACTCACACGTCTGACCTCCTGGTCTGTCGTCATGACATCAATAGTGCATCTCATGTCATATCTCATGTTGACAAACAAACGCTTGACCTCTTAACCTCAGCTAACGCAGTCATTCGAAATGAACAGGATTCTTGCTTTGGTATAAAGCAAGAATGCCGGAACCAAAAACATCCATATACAGTGTATTAGTGCAGTCAAATGATCAACACTTTTTGACTATAATTTTACTATGTTGGGTAATAGGAGTGTAACTGTTACTATAGGGGTGTAATTTAATGTCTAGAGGGTTTTAATAATATTAAACATATTTACAAGGTTATATAAAAAAAAAGTTTGATTCATAAATAAGGAATCCTACTTCAGAAATTCACTTATCACAGTCGGGGCTGGGACCAATTAACCGTGATAAAAGAGGGATTACTGTACTTGAAGACTGAGAAAAGGATGACGTACTGATTAACCTCTGACCTCAGCTAGCCCAGCCACCAAGACACCACATCATTCCAAATCAACAGGGTTCTGGCTTTGATCTGGAATAAATAGAAACACATGACACTGAAACCCTGTGACATCATGAAACTACGTTCCAAATAACGGCATGTGTTGGGCAACTGCTTAAACACTGAAAGACCGGTTGACCATCGTGTCTGTAAAAGAAACAAGCATGGATTTAACCTCTGACGTCAGCTACTCCACACACTAAGGCACCACATCATTCAAAATCAGCAGGGTTCCCGCTTTGACAAACTAAAAGTGAATGAGATCTAAGAAAAAATGGATGAAAGTTTTGACTAGGAAGAAGAAACATTTGAACGTCATTTACCTGAATTACCTTCCGTCACCTCTCAGTGAAAGTCAGCAGGGTTCTTGATTATTTCACGTAGCGCAACCATGTCTGAACTTTTGAAGCTGAGACTGACCAAAACAAGGAGCGTAAATTGCATTTGAAATTCAATTCATCATTCAATTAATCATTCAATTTACGTCTATCTAGTTGCACAAAACGCTGAGTCGTTCGTGAATGGCACGAAAGAGCTGATCATAAATCAATAGAGGGTGAAAGTGGACAAAGCCACTGGAAAGCATGATAGCAGCTTCGTGGGGAAGGTGCATGAAATAAAGTGCAGATGCTTGTGGAGTCCATAAACGCAGGAGGAAACCACCATCTGTACAAGACAAAACGCTGTCTGAGTTGTGCGCAGGAACACAGAGCGTCTCTTCATAAACAGGAATCGAAAGCCGCGCAGCATGTCGGCTGCTGTTTGTCTTGTCTTGTTCTGCACATCCACTGCTTAATAGACCGTGCTGCACTAATGCACACAATCTGGTTCAGTATAAGTGTCGTTGTGCTTTTTCTTTGGCTTTTTGTGATGTCACTCCTGACCCACCGTAGGCCCACCACCTGCGTGGGCAAGCATAAGTGCATAAGTGCAATGCACACTGGGTTGCGAGGGCGGGTGCCTGGGCGACCTGGTCTTCAGCGGCCAAATCTGGTTCTTGGGACATGGAACGTCACATCACTGGTGGGGAAAGAGCCCGGGCTTGTGCGGAAGGCTGAGACTTTCCAACTAGACATGGTCGGACTCACCTCGACTCACAGTTTGGGTTCTGGAACCAAACTTCTTGAGAGGGGCAGGACCTTGTTCTACTCTGGAGTTGCCACAGGGGAGAGGTGGAGAGCTGTTGTGGGCTTATTAATAGCCCCCCAACTTAGTGCCTCTTTGTTGAAGTCATTCCCGGTGAACGAGAAGGCACACGTTTCCATTTTTTTTGTGAGCATGTTTCTACATTTGTCCTGAATGATAGCTCATTTTAGATGAACATAAACTGAGCAAAATCTGTTTGATTTAAAGGTGGACGCAAACACTCAAAACAGGGAGGAAGTTATGTCGAAAATTAATTGCTGTCATTCCAGACAGGTATTTTAAAAATGTTCAACTTAATGATGCCATTAACACCATGAAAATATTTAATATTAGGTATATTCTAAGTATTTTATGAGGAACTAATGTATGTTATTTCTAAGCGCAACAAAAGAAAAGGCCGTCAAAGGAAAGAGCAAGTTTACGCACACGGCCCTGACACTAGCCACACTGATAAAGGCCGTGCATGGTGAATAAATGTTGCTACTGATGACATACTTGACATATGCAGCGAAAAATACAAATAATACATTGTCCAAAAAAAAAAAAAGAGAAACGGAGAGCTAAAGACATATTAGCTCTGTGTCTTGTAAACTTAATCCCGAGAATGATTTGTTTGTTATCATTCATATTAATCAAACACATAACATGATCATGATTCTAAAATAAAATGGTGACGTATTCAAGCACTGCGTTGTGTTTATCATGTATCTTTTATTCTGGACACCAGACGCTAGCGCGTGATGATGTTTATGATAAATGACAAATGATATCCATCAGTCCATCAGTGTCACGTCAAATAACAGCACTTTCCACAAATGTTTTGAGTCAATAACGGTGTGATGTTTTCATGCAATGATGGATAAAGCTTTATTGGCTTCCAGTAAATAAGGCCCGAGTACACATGTCCCTGTCCTGGCTCCTCAGTACAAAATGTCTAAAATGACAATAAATGTTTTAAAATGACCACAGTTTGACCCTGGAACAGCTTATTTCATCTTCATTACTTTCTATGTGAAAACTAATTTTATTAGTCAGGAAAAATGCACGAGTGTCCTGTATGGATATTGTTTAATGGACATAGCGTTGCAGTTTAGTCACCAAGTGCGTGGTTTACAAATACTAATAACCAAAATAACCAAATATTAATAACCCTAACCCTGTGGTTGTAGGCAACTTCCTGATGTATTTTTTTTTCAAAAAATTAAGTCCACAAAATGGCAGAAGCTGCATTTGAAGTAGCTTTATCTACCTCTGCATGCTCTTTAAAATGTTGCCACTCAGCTGTCAGTGTGAAACCTATGCATGTCACAGTTGCTGTACTGCTGTTTACAATGAACTCATCAGCAGTATTAATGCTGGCTGAGCAGCTTGATCCTTACCATTATTACAACATTGGTTCTGTTGCTGCAGTGTTGTGCAATATACCTGTTGATAAATGACCATGTAGTCAAAGACAGCTACATTCCCCTTTTCCACTTCAAATCATTATGAAAGTTCAAAACATTAAGTTGCCCCCGATTTGATTACAGCATTTATGGAAGTGATAAGTTGCAACGACGATATTTATCACATATTGATATTCCAACACCCGCCACCGTATCACACCGATGCTAGAGGTTGCCTTGAAAGTAAACTAGAAGGGTCATGACGAAGCTTCGCTATTTGGCAGGCAAGGAGCGACGTTGCTTGACCTCACGGGTTGTGTGGGAATCAGCGCTATCTTCAAAGCAACAGGAGAAACTTCATTTTTAATTAGACGGTGATAGAAAGATCAATGAACTGCAGAAACGGATGCATGAAGCAGATCCAATCCAATATCCACCAGACCTGCTGGAAGCTTTCTGCTAGTCCCCCTGCAACACTGCTCATGATATATGGAGGTCACATGACTGGCCAAGTCTATACAGAGAGTATGATGGAATACTTTATCTGGAAATTAATCTCTCCTTCTCCCCACTGTTAAATATAGCCATTAAGGGATATGCTGTAGCTTCCAAAGGTGCTGCACTGCCACACACACACACACACACACACACACACACACACACACACACACACACACATACACACACGCACACACGTACACATGTACACACTGAGGCAGAGGAGACAAAGAAGCTTCATCATCTGAACGGAGCAATAAATGTAAAAGTTAACCAGCCCTGACTCTCAAAACAGGAAGGAGTAAAAGGTTATGTAATAGCTTGTCACGTCATGCATGCGCTTCATGGAGCTGCAGCTTATTACACTAAAAACAACATGTTTTGTTTTGACAACAACATGATGAATATTTTGCCAAGAGAAAAATGCGGCACAATTTCCAACAACATTCACCTCCAGTGACGTGTGGTCACTGGAGGCAGGGGAGGCAGAGACAGAAAATTAATAACATCAGATTGTTTTGAAACATTTTCTTAAGGAAAAATTGTGTGCTTTGCACATTTTCTGACCAAATACAGGACAGAAAGCATGTCTTCTTGGCTGAGTGCCAGGCCCTCCCAGCCGTCACTCGGCATGCCACCAATAATACAATGTTGCAGGAACATTTCTTATACACCATGGCTTTCTACAACTCATGGAATGTAAGCGTGACATCATTATTCTTGCTAATCGGACAATAAAATCGAGAGAACTGTCCCTGAAGTACTCTGCTCGCTCTGAAGGGGTGGGGCCACACATGAGCTGGAAGGTGCTTGTCAATGCCGTCCAGATCCTGCTGGAGCGCAGCAAGTCAAATGCATTAAAGATATTTTTATGCTCTGCTGAATGAATGAATGAACTTGACTGCCAGCATGGAGGATTACATATCCAAGCTCACCAGAAGGTGATCAGACTGTTAATAAAAATCTAAAAAATATTATTTAATTGTATTAATTAAGTAACAATAACATGTATTTCATTATTACTTCATTCATCCAACATGTATTAATTATATGTGCCCTGCGGTTGGCTGGCGACCGGTCAGCTGGGATAGGCTCCAGCATACCCCCGTGACCGTAGTGAGGTGAAGCGACATAGAAAATGAATGAATACATTTATTGAATTAATTGATTAAAAAAGGTGAAACCACAAATGTTTTTTCAGTGAATAAAATCAATAAATAAATGGGACTAAGAAGTATTTGAGAACAAGATTTTCAACAAAAGTGAATTATTCTCGTTTTTCCTGTTATCCTCTCAATGAGCGACCTGTATTACATAAAAGAACGAGTTATCTTTCCTTTCGCATCTAATTTGCCAACTAGTCAAAAAAAGAATAGTGGAAATGCTATAATAATACCTGGGGGGCGTTTATTTACCAAAACTGCAAAAAGGAGACTGTGTTAATATTGGAAGCAGGTGATAATTGGAGGGAGGCTGTTGAAAACTCTTGAAAACAGAACACAACTGTGTCACACCGACAGCTGAGTAGCACTACTGCCATTTTAAAGCTCATGCAGAGGTAGATAAAGCTGATGGATGCTGACCACTCATGATACTTTGAATGCAAATACTGGTATCTTCTGGGGTTCAGAAAAAAGTACCTCAGGAGGTCGCATACAATCTTTCCTTGCTTTAAGTACTTTGTTGCAATTGGTAACTGCGTCTCAGATCAAATGGCTATGACCTGTGGGGTTCCCCAGGGGTCAATCCTGGGACCCCTAATGTTCAACCTGTACATGCTGCCTTTAGGCCAGCGAATTCGCAGCTACAATGTGTCCTACCACAACGATGCAGACGACACTCTGATCTCCGTGTCACTGACGGCGGGTGAACATGGTCCTGCAGATTTACTTTGTCATTTCATCAAACAGATCAGTGTGTGGATGCAAAACAACTTTCTCCAGCTAAACTCAGACAAAACTGAAGTCATGGTCTTTGGCCCACAGAAACAAAGAAAAGGTGTTATCTTAAAACTCTTTCCTTAAAACCTAATAAGTAACCTAATAAGTAATAATGGACTCAGCTCTGAACAGCCACATTAAATCAATAACATCATCAGCTTTTCACCACCTAAAAAACATAGCCAAAATCAAGGGGAAAGTGTCTAAAACAGATTTAGAGAGATTAACCCCTGCCTTTGTCTCCAGCGGGCTAGACTACTGTAACCGCCTTCTCACCGGGCTCCCTAAACGAGCTGTAAAACAGCTGCAGTACATCCAGACTGCTGCTGCTGGAGTCCTGGCTAGAACCAGGAGGTATGAGCATATTAGTCCAGTGCTCAGGTCTCTGCACTGGCTTCCTGTCGCTCACAGAATAGACTTTAAAACAGCTCTGCTTGTGTACACGTCTTTTCGTGTACACAAAAACCATCAAAAACCAAAAACCAAAAACCACATAAACCATCTCGGGCTCTGAGAAGCTCAGGGAGTGGTCACCTGCGGGTGCCCAGAGCCAGGACTAAACACGGTGAGGCTGCGTTTCAGTTTTATGCTGCCAAAATCTGGAACAATCTTCTAGAAGATGTGCGACAATCCTCAACTTTGGCAACGAGCTGAAAACAAGCTGAAAACACTTCTATTCATGTCACTTCTATGTTTTATGGATTTATTTATGGAACTTTATGGAATTATTTTTAGAATTATTTTATGTTTTTACGGAATAATTTTATGCAGTGATTTTACCCTTCTTTTCTGTAAAGCACTTTGAATTACCTTGTGTAAGAATCGTGCTCTATAAATAACCCTGCCTTGCTTGCCTTTAGAAGACCATGTACCTGGTGACTGTAGGAGACTTGGTTAATTGAATAGAGGCGTTGATTGCAGCATTTGCTAAATGATATCTGCAAAATTCACACATCCACCATTTCAGTGGCTCCGGAAAGGTATGGAAACATGTATGAACGTCTGTGATTGAATCGCTAATTAGCGCGTGGTTAACACTTGAGCAGCGATTAACGCAGAGGAAGGGGTGCTAATCAAAGTCTTGTCCAGGCTTGTCCGGGTGTAGTTCAAGTTTTGGACCCATGAGGAAAACATGAACGTACGGTACACCGCGCACACAGCCCAAGAATATAGAAAAGGTTCAACTGTGGGTCTGTTAAAAGTCTGACTGAGTATGAAAAAGTGGCAATTACTAATAATAGGACAGAACAGTACCTTACACGAGCAGCGGTGTCGAAGAAGGACGAAAAATTGGAATGGTGTACTTCTGTAAAGTTTTGAAGAGTTTTTTTCTTTTATTTAAATATCAATTATAAAACAATTAATATTTTCTCAAAAAATATATTTTCTCAAGAAAAATATAATCGCTTTAGTTGTTTTTCTCCAATCTTTCATAAGTTGAACTGAAATGTCTAAAACCTTTTTTTATGTACACGAAATGTCTACAAACTAGATGATGCCTCATTTATAAAAGGCTGAAAAAAGTTACATACATAAGACAAGTATGTGTTTTTATTAGTTATTGGTGTCAACATTTCAGCTTTTTCTTACTTTTTCCTCTATTTTTACATTTTTGCCATTATGTTTTTTTTGCTTATTTTCTTGCTGTGCCACAGGCCCATAATAATAACCCAATAATACTGGGTGATTGTAGGGGTGTTATTTCATGTGTATAGGGCTCTAATAATGTTAAAAACCGTATTTAGAAAGTCATAAACAGGTTTTCCGTGCTCTAACTTCAAAAATATTCCATTAATAAATAAGGAATCCTACTTTGCGGAAATTCACTTATCACGGTCGGGTCTGAAACCAACTAACCACGATAAACAGGGGTTACTGTATGTCATTAGCAACACAAAATGATCAAATAAGTCCCGTAATGTTCTACAAAAATGCATGTGGTTAAATGTTCCAAGTCTTTTGGCGGTTTAAAATAAACACAATGAAGTCGTCAACCTTGTAAAGTCAAACCACATTGATTCAGTCTCAATGTAATTCAGTGTAACCGTTCTGTGTTCGCACCAAAAACTCACAGTTTAACAGCAGCGTTTAAACGGAAGACCTTCCTGATTACATTTGACATTTATTCATGAGTAAGAAATTGACTTGAGTGTAAATGTCTTCCTTGGCATTGATTTTGTAAACTTAATTCGATGCCACTTTCGGCACCATCTCATGCCATTTCACTTTACAGTGCGTGCGTGTGTGTGTGTGTGTGTGTGTGTGTGTGTGTGTGTGTTGCAAGCCGTGCATGCGGTAATCTCTGAAGGCAGCCGCTGTGAGTGTCATGCAGGCGTGGAAGACGACAGCCACTGTGTCATCAAGCCAAATTCTGAAGTAAAGTTCTCAAGTTTTAATGTCAAAAGCCAACAGACAAACCCAGTGAAGTGCACTAAGCACGCACGGCTGCTAGGACAGATAGCAAATAATTATACAGCAGGAAATTAGACGCATTACCCAAGCATCACCATGGCTCTCGCTTTGCTTCCTTATGCATATCTAGGTTCAGATTGAATCAATAGACACACCGCCGGTGCTTTCGAGGCGGCGAGCGTTTGTGTGTGACAACATTTCCTGATCAAAGGTGAAGTAGAAGAAAGAAAAGAAGCTGCTGCGATGACACAACTCATGTTAGGCAAGCTGCTCTTCTAACCTACTTTTCACTCTGGCAGCCAGCTGAGAGAGAGCCTTGTTGTACAAGAGGACACATCAGATGAAGCCGATCCCAGCTGACTTTCGGCCGAGAGGCGGCACTGGTTACCAATCAGTCACAGGGCACAAATAGACCACATTGACTCGCGGTTCAATGGTACAGATAACCCGGTACGTTTTTTGTGTGCAAAGAAAAACATTTTTCTCCCAAAATTCATTATTTATTCTTCTTATTATAATAAGAATCATTATTATTATCTAAATGAGCTAAAATACAAATATAAGGCATTCAGAAGACGCATTCAAAGACGTTGTGATGATACACTGGTCACAAGGTGTCAGTAATGTTACTGTAACGTTCAGTGAGACACACAAGCACCAGACCTGATCACTAGAACAACAGGCTTTTATTGCAGGATGGAATTATCTCACAACAGGCACAGTAATCCCTAACACGGGCTTCTGTTGCGGCCGTCACCACACCGAGCTAAAACTCAACTCTGAACCCCCAACGTCAATTCTTGTCTGCCCCCCACTCAGCCCCCCAGCACATGAACACATTTACAGCAACACACATGAGCACAAGTTGTATTAATGTTGTAAATGCCTTATTTTCTGTTATTATTTATACTATATTGTGTAATGCAAGTGTAAAGGTGACTAAAGGAGTGATAATAATGTCAGAAAATGTATTTAGAAGGTCGTAAACTGTTTATTTTATGTTCTAACTACATAAAATTTGATTTATAGATAAGGAATCTTACTTTGCGGAAATTCACTTATCACGGTTGGGTCTGGAGCCAATTAACCGTAGTAACCAAGGCATTAGTGTACTTTATTACTATTATTATAGAACTTTTATTAGCAATGTGTTGCAACAAAAAGCAATACTTGTGTAATGCTGACCAAGATTGGCTGCTGTTTGAGATGCAATTGGCCAATGGCGTCATGCCATCAAGCCGAGCTGAGCTCGGCTGCGTTGCTGCTCCCAATTAGCAAAAATGAGGCGGAAAAGAAAGTCAGACTGACACATTCAAGCAGGCCACGTTCTGTCCTGCATCTCTATCTGTCAGTGGGTGAGCGAGAGGGGGGCGATGCACACATTAGAAGAGGAGAGACTGGAGATAAATTGTTCACCCCTCCCTCTTTCCCTTCCTTGGCGTCCCTCCCTCCCATCTCTCTTTCTCTCTCAGGACTGCTGTGTGCGAGACTGCAGATAGATTCTGATGTTCTCATTTATATCTTAATGATTGGCTTAGTATGCAGTTTGTGCTCTGCAATGCTGCGCTTAGACAGAAAGCAAGATCACAGAGGCGCATACGCCGCCAGATGAAATGATTAACACACACACACACGCACGCACACGCACACACACACGCACACACACACACACACATCTGAGGCCAGTGGTTGCACATAGCGTTGATGTGTCTGTGGTGTCATGACACTATAGGATGCAGATGCAAAAATGCAACAGGGTCACAGTTTGGTCTTTTTTAAGGGAACAAAAAAACTGCATAGCTTTTGTGTAGACAGCTTTATTGATAAAAAAAAAAAAAAAAGAAACATAAAAAGCTGCCAGCTGGTAATTATCCAAGAAATAAAATGTTATAAATAATAACAACAAATAAATATGAAATAACATAATTACTTACAGCATTTCCTTTTAGGAAAGTGCACCAATGCAGACAAGTTGAACATTTTCAACAGTTTCATTATTATTTGATTTGTAGGTATTGAATTATTGCCTGAAGTGCAGCATTAATAGTTAACTGTTTGAAGTGTTGTGTTCAGCGTTTTAAGTGTTCCCAAAGAGCAGCCGAGATTCACGGGTACTTGCCTCTGTTAAGTCTTCACTTACTCACCCCTGCTACCGCTGGCTGAATTAAACAAGGAAGTCAGGCAACGTGTCGGGGTGTCTTTATGCGCATGCGCTCCGTGATGGGTGATTCGAGTTAATCGAGTACCCGATTCACTTTAGTGAGTGACTCATAAGAACTTGAGTCAGTAAAAGGAACCAAGTTTCCCATCGCTGTTATGAACAGACACATCCGGAAACCAAAAATGATATATTGATATCTGTTATTATCACAACAGGCTGCACTATGTATCGCAATGTGGATATTAGGCCATGTCGCCCATCCCTCATCACAACATCATATTTTACATCCTCCTGTTTTCTGACCTCCCTTTATGGCTTTATATGGCGCCTTATGAGATGAATGCATATATTCGTACATATAATGCTTGGTTGTACAGACAGAATAATGATAACAATAAAATTAAACAAAACAAAGTTCTGATATCAGCAGTTTGTCTGCCGATAAAGATAGCAGCGCGTGACAGTTACAGAATGACTATTTCCAAATTTGGCCTTTGGATTGTAAATACGGAAATGACTGTAAATTAATGAAGGCTTCTTTGTTCAATACTTGTAATCTGATATCACACGGCTAGCGTACAATAGCGTAAAATAAGAAGCGACGGGTGTATGCTGAATGAGCCCAGTTTATCATTTGACTGGTTTTACTAGGCCAGAGTTTCACACGTTATGCTTTGCTCTTATAAGGATGTCTGTGGCGCTCCTCAAGGTGTCTTGTTGGCTGGATTCTTATTTGTCAAGTTATTGAGACTAATCTGTCTTACATGCTGATAGTAGAACGTGTTATTGTAGTTGACAACCGATCATGATTTTTTTGAATGACTTTTGTTGAGGCAAAATGGCACTTTTTCTATAACTTACATTGCATATCGCAGTATTTGTCTTAGTTTGCACAAACAGCGTTCATGTGTAAAATGCATCACAAGCATAACGTGTGCTGGACAATGTCGGGTATCGGTGGGAAAGCCAATTTGGAGCATCTCCACTTACAAGTCCAGGATGAGGATCATTTTAGTCAGCAGCCATATGATTTGAATATTTCATTGGGTGCCAATTACAAGCTTGTTTACTTATTAATCTGATTGCCGCTTCCAGAAGGAGATCAAGCGCTAGATGGAGAGAAAGCAGCCCCCACACTGTACTGCTTCAGGGAAAAATGATCAAATTATCATTTATATCTTAGTGTTAAAAGTATATCGTGATACCAGATAACGTGGGGCCTCGGTTAGCGTTGAATCCATTCCTTAATGGTCTGACTCTAACCGAAACACACTGTAACCGAATGAATTTTTCTAATGAGAAACAATGAAATCCTATTAATTTGTTGCAGAAAGCCAAAAATATTAACACAAAACACATTTTTAGAGTTTTACAATTATAGTTTTACATGCAGAAAACAATTCAAAATACATACAAATACAGATAAATGAGGAATGAAAGGGATAATTGAACATTTAAGGTTATTTTGGCCTTCAATGAAGACGGGATTGTTGCCAAAGACACGACGTGGGAGCGAGATTAACAAGGCACCACCTTCCTGTTTTGCCATGAGTAATTTCTTGAATTCATGAGTGTTCTTCAACTCACGTCTTTGCTTTCCTTTTGATTACGGCTGCAAAATAACCCAAAATGGAGCCACAGAAAGTTGCGAGTGCCAGCATTTTGATAAAGAAGGTGAGAACCACTACAGAATTAAAAAAATAACTCACGGCAAAACACAAAGGTGGTGTACATGTTGCTCTCGATGACACATCGCGTCTACGGAAGCAGTCACGTCTTCAATGAAGGTAAAAGCAACTTTAAACGTTCATTTGCAAAGCTTAGCAGCTGCTACTTTATGCTAAGAAACCCAAAAAGAAAATGCTTGAAGAAAAAAATATAATAGAAGGGGTTATTGTGGAGATTGCCTGCCATAAACCCCAAGGAGGATTCAAAGAAGGAAAGAAAACCCAATATGACCGTCAGTGGGATTTGAGCGGATTCAGCTCTTTTTAGTAGCTGGCATCAGGACACGGCAGGATGCTGTGTGCTGCCACAAGTTGCACAAGTTCGCCGTTTATCAGCTTGTGTGCTCGTCATTGCTGTTCTAGTTTAGTAAAAAGCAATCTCTATTCATGTCATTCATGTTTTCATTATTCATCATTAGCTTCCCTGTCGCCTTAAGTAAAACGATACATTATAGAGCCTCATTATATCAACATCCTTTTCTCCATAAGGCATCAGTCTACACCGCTTTTCTCTGTTATACACTAATTAAATGAACTACAGCAGCATAATCTGCCTAATCTGCCTTTAACGTGCAAATAACCATCGGGGTCTCTAATTAGCGGGGAGTCTCAAAACATTGGCATTAACAGCTGTAGCTGTTGGCAATCTCTTGATGTTTCCTTAGGAACGCCACAAGATGGCATTTGCTGCATTTGAAGTATGATGAGGGATCAGCCTTCGGCAGCTTTGTTTACCTCTGCATGTGCTTTAAAATGTCGGTTGCACTACTCGGCTGTTGGTGTGAAACTCATGCGCGTTACACGTCGCACTAGTGTTTACAATGAACTTATCAATAATGAATGAATACTAGATGAGCAGCGTGCTCCTTACCACTATTACAACATTGGTTTTCTTGTTGCTGTGTTGTGCAAAACAATAGATACCTACTATTCGCTGGGGTTACACCACTGGGGACCACCAGTGAACTTCAATAACAACGGCTCGTCTCGTCTAATTTCGGATCAACATTTGCAATAAAAGTAATTATTAGATTAAATTCAGCTCCAGAACCATCTCTCTTCAAATGCCTTGTTCACTTGCGCCAAGGAAGCTAATAAGCTAAATACATAGAAGCACAATCCCTTTAAGCCCTAAATATGCCTCACCCTCTTATTAAATACATTTAAATGATACAATGTGTAGGTTCTCACCACTAATGAATGATAATGTACATGGCATTGATAATGATATTGATAATGTACATGAACAGATGGAATCTGAGTGACGGTCTAGCCTTTAGCCTGGTTGTCAGGCTAGTGCTACAACTGCACTTCCATCTGTTGTTGGGCCGCCTCCATCGCCCTACAAAGCGGCTACTGGTAGTACGCGGCTCCCCTGCTCTGCAGGCCACTGGGTTGTCCAGGCTAGCGGTCAGAGAGGGCATTTCCCCGAGCCGTGTCTACGTAATCCACACTGGTTGCCTTTTGTACATCCAGTAACAACTTACGATCATATACAGTAGAACCTCGCAAGTAAAAGACAAGTTTTTCGGTTAATGTTGAAAATTCATGCCAAAATGCTGCCTCGGTTTGTGTGTATTTTCTAGTTAGCATACAATATGGTGCGCGTCTTGTCGTGTTATTAATACACTGCGTGAGTCCAGCTGTGTTCTTTATGTATTTTTAATCACAAACACATCCTTGCTAGCAGTCTATCAACTTGGTAATACTTGGAAACAGGAGCCGGCACTGGAACTAGCACAGGTGCTCCGGGTGTTAGCTGACTAACATCTTGGATCTCATCACTGACCTCATGAACGGAAACCAAACATCTCTAAATAAATTTAAAAAATGTGTTAATAAAACAACGTGATTTTTGGCAAAAAATACACCCCTACAGTTGCACAAACCTGTTGAGTATAAAACGCTGTTGTGGAAAACATCACACATGAAAGCAGGTTAAGAATGTTGAAACGTTATCCAAACAATTCTGTACTGCTCATAAAAGGCTTCATGGGTTTGACCCTGGAACAAACCATTTACATTTTTATGATATCCTGCTGGGGAAAAATACCGTCGTTTCAAAATATGAAGAAATCAAAGGTTCACCCGCTTCCTGCAGGGCTTTGTGGCTACAATAAAAGTCAATTAAAGTTTCTTCGGCGTTGGTTTGTTTGCAGCAAATAACAGCAGTTCTATTCATTTACTGTGAGCTATGAATCCCATAACGACCACTTGTGTAGTTACGTCCCCTGCTGACTTATTATAACTCAAGTGCCCTCTCCAACCACTCTGCCTGTCATCTCATATTGTCGACCTGCAGCACAGGTACATTCCACACGACAGAGCGTACAGGTGTATACTGTGTATATATATATATATATATATATATACAGGTTTGGGATGATAGGTGTGTTCTTTCAAGGATGCTGACGTTACAGCCAATATTCCTCCTCTCTTGGGATGTGATGACAAAAGGAGCATACAGTATATGATAGCCATGTAGGCCAAAACAGAGCTGGCCGCAAGGCTACACGCTACTGCTTGGGGAGGCTGATATATGCCTGAATGAGAGGGGAGGTTCTTAGAATAGTCACACCACAGTGCAGGTTGTGCTATAAACATAACGTGTACAGGGCGGATTCTTGTGTGTGTGTGTGTGTGTGTCCATCTGCGCAGGTCAGACTCTTCACAATCTGCCCATTTTCCACTTTGCTGCCGCCATTGTGAACAGCAGAGAAGACAGGAACTCTTGGTGCACTCTAGCTCCACTTGCTAACACATGCTCCACATAACAAAGGCTTATACGCCAATTCAGCCTCATCAAGTGCATTTGTTCCTTTCACTGCTAATCACCGTCACCCACTCATATACGGCCGGCTTAATGAGAGGGAGCCCTCTCGCCAACTGTCTGCACTGGAAAGCAAGGACAAGAGCCTCCTCTGTGCACAGGAATGATAAGTCATAACTCGGGCTTATTATTGTACTGTATGTGGAGACAGCATCTCCCTGCACTGTGGAAGAATAAGCTACACACGGTACATGCACGCTACATACACGATAACCATGGATTGAGAGTGTTTGTTTTACTAGCTTGTTGGGTATTCTGTTTTTAGGTTTTGCATTGTAAATATCCAACATTTGCCACTGACTCTGAGATACATGTGTAGCTGGGTAAACATGTAGTTATGTAGAGGGTAGCTTTGTGGACAGAAAGATCGGTTGGCAAGTGGATGACAATACAGTATGAATAGACAGATGGCTAAATGGGTAGGCTGGTAGACAGACAGGTAGAAAGAAACTATGGATGGGCAGACAAGTATACAGATAGATGGCTGGATACATAGACAAATACTATAGGTGGCTGGATGAGTAGCTGGATGGGTCATTTATAGATGGGTAGACAGATGGATGAGTAAACGGGTGGATGGCTAGATGGAAAAATGGTCAGGGCAAGTAGACAGGTAGATGTATAAAAAGATAGATAGATGTATAGAAAGATAGATAGCAAGACGGGAAGGCAGCTGGGTAAAAGGATAGATAGATAGATAGATAGATAGATAGATAGATAGATAGATAGATAGATAGATAGATAGATAGATAGATAGATAGATAGATAGATAGATAGATACAGTAGATGGTGGCCTGACAAGCAGATGTGTGAATGGGTAGACAGATGGGTTGACGGATAGACGGGTAGACAAGTATACAGCTAGATGGGAGGACAGGTAGGTAGATAGAAAAATGGACACGGCAGGTAGACAGGCAAGTACATTGAAACAAAGATAGTTGGCGAAACAGGGAGGCAGATGGATAAATGGATAGAAGGTAGACAGATATTGGTAGGCGGCTAGACAGGCAGATGTGTGACTGGGCAGACAGATGGGTAAACGGGTAAATGGGTAGACAAATGGCGAGATGGGTAAATGGTTTGACGGATAGCTAGACAGACATGTAGACGGGTAGACAGATAGATGGGAAAACTGGTCAGTAGATGGAGAAATGGATAAACGGGTAGCCAGGTAGATAGGCGGGTATACAGATAGATGGGATGATGAGTAGATGGATAGACGGGTAGACAGATAGATGAGATGATGAGTAGATGGATAGACGGGTAGACAGATAGATGGGATGATGAGTAGATGGATAGACGGGTAGACAGATAGATGGGATGATGAGTAGATGGATAGACGGGTAGACAGATAGATGAGATGATGAGTAGATGGATAGACGGGTAGACAGATAGATGGGATGATGAGTAGATGGATAGACGGGTAGACAGATAGATGGGATGATGAGTAGATGGATAGACGGGTAGACAGATAGATGAGATGATGAGTAGATGGATAGACGGGTAGACAGATAGATGAGATGATGAGTAGATGGATAGACGGGTAGACAGATAGATGAGATGATGAGTAGATGGATAGACGGGTAGACAGATAGATGAGATGATGAGTAGATGGATAGACGGGTAGACAGATAGATGAGATGATGAGTAGATGGATAGACGGGTAGACAGATAGATGGGATGATGAGTAGATGGATAGACGGGTAGACAGATAGATGAGATGATGAGTAGATGGATAGACGGGTAGACAGATAGATGAGATGATGAGTAGATGGATAGACGGGTAGACAGATAGATGAGATGATGAGTAGATGGATAGACGGGTAGACAGATAGATGAGATGATGAGTAGATGGATAGACGGGTAGACAGATAGATGAGATGATGAGTAGATGGATAGACGGGTAGACAGATAGATGAGATGATGAGTAGATGGATAGACGGGTAGACAGATAGATGGGATGATGAGTAGATGGATAGACGGGTAGACAGATAGATGAGATGATGAGTAGATGGATAGACGGGTAGACAGATAGATGGGATGATGAGTAGATGGATAGACAGGTAGACAGATGAGATGATGAGTAGATGGATAGACGGGTAGACAGATAGATGAGATGATGAGTAGATGGATAGACGGGTAGACAGATAGATGGGATGATGAGTAGATGGATAGACGGGTAGACAGATAGATGAGATGATGAGTAGATGGATAGACGGGTAGACAGATAGATGAGATGATGAGTAGATGGATAGACGGGTAGACAGATAGAGGGGATGATGAGTAAATGGATAGACGGGTAGACAGATAGATGAGATGATGAGTAGATGGATAGATGGGTAGACAGATAGATGAGATGATGAGTAGATGGATAGACGGGTAGACAGATAGATGAGATGATGAGTAGATGGATAGACAGGTAGACAGATAGATGGGATGATGAGTAGATGGATAGACGGGTAGACAGATAGATGGGATGATGAGTAGATGGATAGACGGGTAGACAGATAGATGGGATGACAGGTAGGTAAGTGGATAGATGGGCAGACGGATAGACAAGTAAAGTATGAGTAGCTGAGATGGTTTATGAGTAGCTTTATGATGGCCACAGTTTGACCTTGGAACTGATGAATTGGATTTCCAGTACAGTATTTCCTATGAGTACAGTATTTCCTGCCTTGTAAGTCAATCATCGTCCCGAATGTATTGTTTTTAATGAATATCAGCTTGTATATTACGTCCATTTGTCATCATGTTACTCATTCCCTACGTCTACTTCAATAATTCCACAAGTCAAAACGGAGTTTAAGTGTGATGCATTCCGCGGGGCCGCGTAATATCTGGTGTATGCGGAGGCCATTTAGTGGCATATTTCTGCATAGTCACCATCCCAAATACTCTATTCCGTGATGCAAATGAGGCCTCCAAGAGTAGCTCCCGGGCATGAATGAAAGCAGGGCAGACATTTCTAAAAAGTATATATGCGCTTTGTCCTGTGCGTGACTTATAACACGGTGTAGCACGTGCCGGTGTTTTTAGTGCTACAAACCACCGTGCTGACTCTCAAGTTGCTCCTGCGCCAGCAATAATGACTCCAGCAGGTCTCTTAACGTTTTGCATCAGCATACAATCAGGAAGAACACGCCAAGAAGGCCTCTAAACATCTCCGCGTGGATACGTCGACCACGTCCTGTCCTCTCCCACCGTTTCTCCCACCTTTTCCCCGAGAGCTCACATTCCCAACATTTGCATTTAAATTGAAAACAGGGCGAGTAAATCCTTAATTCCCTGAATATCCACAGTGCTGAATGACCCCACTCCACAATGTCTTCCTCCCACGTATATGTATCTGCAAGAACAAAACAATCTTTTTTTTTCCTGGATACCCACCGGGTGCTCCACGCCTCCTCCCTTCCTCCAAACTGTATACGAAGCATTCACAACATGCGCTCATGGACGTACATGACGCCAAACAGGCTGGACGCGCCGCTGACGACGCAACCTGTCGTTAAGGTGGACACAATGACTTGTGCACCGCTGGGAGCTCTTTGCCTGCTTATTGACGAGTCTATAATGTGAGCCTGCGTGTGTGTGTGTGTGTGTGTGCATGGCCGAGGAGGTAATGACGCAAGGAGGGTTCCGAATGAAGTGACACATCATGTGAAAAGTCTTTTTTCTAACACATGTAGATCTATACTGTTCATAAAAGGCTGGATTTACTAAACATGCTTCATGTGAGGGATAAGAGTCAGTCCAGGCCAAACTAAACAGTAAGTAACAGGGGTGTAACGGTACATGTTTTCATAATCAGACCGAAAACAAACCGAACCATGACACTAAAAACAAGGTACGTACACAACCTGTGATTGTGGCACACCCTTAATACTGTGTATAATGTTCAAAGGTCCCCTATTATGCATAATGGATGTTTTAATGACGTTCTAACGGCAATATACTGTATGTCCCTGGCTTTTTCAACAGGACAACGCTGCAGTAAACAACACCCGCCTGACAAAGGACTCCCTCCAGAGGAATAACCTCATTCTTTTCGACCATCCTGTGTGTTCCCCTGATCTAAATCCAGTTGAGAACATTTGAGGATGGATGGCAAGGGAAGTTTACAAAATGGGCACGAGTTCCAGACAGTGGAAACCATCTTCACCACCTGGAGCAACATTCCCACCAGCCTCCTGGAAACACTGGCATCAAGCAGGCCGAAACATTTTTGAGGTGATTAACACGGTGCAGCTACTCATTACTGAGCTCTTTTTGAACATTTGATTTCTGTTTTAGGCCGCACGGTGGTCAAGTGTTGGTCACACAGCCAGGAGATTGGGAAGACATGGGTTCGAATCTCAGCTTGGGCATCTCTGTGTGGAGTTTGGAGTGTGCATGTTTGCATGTTCTCCCCCGTGTGTGCGTGGGTTTTCTCCGGCTACTCCAGTTTCATCCCACATTCCAAAAACATGCATGTCTGTCCGTAGGCATGAATGTGAGTGTGAATGGTTGTTTGTCTACTGTATATGTGCACTGCCATTGGCTGGCGACCGGTCCTGAGTGTACCCTGCCTCGCCCAAAGTCAACTGGGATTGGCTCAGCATATCCGCGACCCTAGTGAGGATAAGCGGCATAGAAAATGGATAAGGGGGGTTCAGGTTTTTATGAGCTATGGTCTTAAAGTTGTGATCAGCTGCTGAACAGCCTATTTCACTTTATGTGAAACATTTTTTTTTTATCTCACTCCATTTCTCCTTTTTGCATTTTGAAGCTCTACTTAGAAACTACTTGGGATCCAACAGTGCAAAATGTACAGTCTTGCAATTTTTCAACCGGTCTTAAAATTTGTATCAGGAGTGTATAGAGTATATATCATGACACGACTGGCTTGACTGACATATTGACCAATCAGTAAATTATTCGCAGGGTCAGTCAATCAATATGTCTTTCAAATATTGTCAGTAATCACCGTTAGTGTTTGAGTGTGTGTGCGAGTGGGACCGTGTGATTTGTCGTGCTCCGGATGGGATGAGTGCGAATGGGGATCATAAATCTTAGGCAGTAGCTCCTTTCTCATCGTCCGGGCTCGTCAATTACACAAGCTTGGTTAGTGTCCAGACGCTGCATGGAACGCTCGAGCATACGATGCACGACGTGCAACAGTCATTTAACGCGAGCGCCCAGTATGTGTTTGCTGCTGAAACCATGGCAACCACCACAACTCAAACAGCTCAGACAAGAACAAGGCAGTAGATGGTATTCAAACACAACATGAGTGAACATTGACGATAAACCTCACACGAGCGATGATGTAAGATGATTGATTCTGCAAAAAGAGAAAACATCGCTTCCTTTACAAGCTAGAAAAGGACTATAACTTATCAGGGGTGGGAGGACCTTGGGAGGAAAACTTTTTTCCACTCTATCATGGCTGACTACATGCAGTGTTAAGGTAATGTAATGTAAGGTAATGTCTCATCAGTGTGACTTTACTGATGCCTGGTGACCAGAATACTACATATAATTTCCATTTTAATAGTTTTTACTAATAATAGACCCACGAAACAACAATCATTTATTAATTAATTAATTTTTGAAAAAACGCTTTAGAGTGAGGGAGTGATATTTGAACCGCGATGTAGCGAGGGGCGACTGTATATCATATGTCTTAGATGCTGGACAGTCGTTTGATAACTCCGCTTCACCCATCATCGTCTTAAAATTTGCATCATAGTGCCTCCTCTGTTGTTTGCTAACAACCTTTGAGACACTTTTTTCCAGCTGTGTCGCGGCTGCACCTTTCCAGGTCATTTGCATGTGCGACTGACAAGAAGAAAAGCTCTGACTCGCTTAGGGAGAAGTCGCTCGGCGCCCCCACCTTCTGGTTTGCATGTACAAATCTGTAAAATATAAGACAATGTGGGGGAAAAAAATACTGTTTTATATTTGCATTTATGCGGTATTACAGAAATTCTATTCTCTATTAACGTGTTCAAAAACTGGGATTGGGATGTGATTGGCCGCTGGTTGGTCAGCATGTATAAACCTCTTGACCTTGAATATAAGCTGACCTTTTTTTTCAATATAGAAATCAACAATGAATCAATGTATCGACTATTATTCTCTCAAAATGTACATAAATAAAGGCGACATGGCGATACTGCTACATGTCGGTCACATACACGGAATATAAATGCTTCATTCCTGATTGATAAAAGACGTTCCAAATCTGTCAGTGAGCGTACGGTGGTTTAAAAAAAAAAAAATTGTAGCGTCACTGACCGAAGCTTGCGTGTAGTTGGGAGAATGCGAGAGAGGAAGAAATGAGTGGCTTAGCTTTCAAAGAATGCACAATGGAAGGAGCATGAGACAGGAATGTCAATACATCCCAGCAGCCATGCCTGGAATGCTTGATGACGCCGCCAAGTAGAGAGGACTGTCTCAGCCTTGGGGTGCTGTGGGGGGTGTGTGTGTCTATATTGCAATAGTGTGGCCTCTCCATGTGTGTGTCTGTGTGTGTGCATTAGCAGCTTCTTCAGGCACATACACACACACACACCCACACACACACACACACACACACACACACACACAGTGACTTTCATTGTCTAAGAGAGTCTCATAGAAGGTCACATTATAATTTGTCCATCATCAAAAATGCAATTGATTTGAACCACAAGCAAGACAACAGTAAATAGTGACACACACACATGTCTGTGAGTGTGTGTAATGATTGAATAAGGGAGACAGATGGTGAGTCATAGCCCCCCTGCTTTAGATTGCCAGTACTGCATTTCCCATGAGGCCACTCGTAACGTCCGCTGTCACAGGCAATGTTCTTCCTATTTTTCCCCTGATTGGAGCACGGCCTCATGGGGAAGGTCAGATGTCAGCGCGCCAGAGGGGCGGGCAACGGCGGCGGTGAGGCACACGGCGCCAAGGAGAAGATTACAAATAGCACCAATTAGTTGACTACGATAGCCGGCGCCTGTTATTTTGGCAGTAAGTCATTTGGCTTGTCTATTGAACGCCTGTGCGTTTTTCCCTGCGACGACTTTCAGTAACCTCTATGCTCACTTTGCTTATCACACTCTTATTTTGTTAACACATTATATGCTATACTATACTTGACCCAAAATATTAGGCATCACAAAGCAACCAATTGTGGTGAACACTTTTAGGTTTTTTTTAGGGCTGTCAAAAATAGCGCGTTAACGGGGATAACTAATTTATTTCGTTAATTATGTTACATTTTTTAGCAGAATTAACACAACACACGGCAAGCCACGGCTCGTTATGACAAAACACTGCGGCACAGTGTAGCTCCCCGCAGAGTCCCTGATGCTCTTTTTAACGTTCTTCTTACCTGAACACATCAACAGCAGTGCAATTCCAACACCATTTATGTACCTCCAACTCCTAACAAACACATCTCTAGTCCGGTCCACTCGTTAGTCACTCGACAGACCACAAGATGCATTCGGAACATCACAACAACGTCTTTAATATGCGTTTATGTGCCGTCTAATTAAACCAGATGCAAAGAAAAACAGTAAGTGGATCACTTATCACTTATTTTGTAACTCTTAATGCGGAAGTACAAATTGCTGCATTTAAGTACAAAAATTCACTCAAAACATGTGAATTCAACTTAAATGAGCGTGTCGTCTTTGAACGCAGCTCCTCATTGCTCACAATAAGGCAGTTAAAGTCTGATTCCAATATTCTGCTATTATTAAAGAAACCAGTGTTAGGTCATTAGATTTTCAGACTTGTGTGCCATCTCTTAACTTGATCGTGTTTAATCTGATTAAAAATTGTAATCATTTGACAGCCCTCGTTTTTTTTTTTTTTTTGTATTTTTAGTTTTGAACACTTGCGCTCCGTAAACGGACAAAAATGAGTGCATAAGATGAGAGCAGCATGCTGTCATTGTTTCGCAGCGATGAGGACGGTTCTGCGCCCTGCAACTATTAAACTACTAAAGCCTAAGTCACAACCGGACGTACTATTTTTTGGCCGTGTGATTTTTGGCGTCCCCCAAAGTGGGGTGCACGCGTGGCGCATGACACACATCGGAGTCTGCAAGTGCAACGTGTGGAAAAAAAATTTACATTTTGCCCAAAACTGACACCAGCAAAACATACAAAACACACGTTGGCGGAACAAAGTGCGTAAGTTTGTCTTACAATGTGAAAAAAACGGAAGCGGCATGACACAGAAGAGGCGTGTTCTGGGTCCTGATTGGCTGTAGACCACTGTCAATCAATCAATCTCCGTGCCATTTCCTATTGTGGTCAATAATCGCTAGCAAACTCGCTAACTGTGTAAGCTGCTTGCTAAACGCCAATAAACAACAGAAGAAGAAGAAGAAGCTAACCGGCTAAATGAATCTTCGGTTCAAGGAGTACGACGAGGACGATGACGGCAGGAGGAATATGCTTTAACAACGACACCAAAACGCTACAGCTGACCAGCGCCAGGTTCAGGCACGGTCAGAGGAGTGAATACGCGTGAGTCACTTAATAATTTCTTGCGTCCAACCTAGTAGATCAATCAGTAAAATTCAAACGAAATCTGAACTTTGAGAGTGTTTAAACAAGAGAGAAATGTGAGAAAACATATATAATAACAGTAAACAAACAAAGTAGGCTGCTTTGCGGATTTCACTTATCCCCCGCGATAGATGAGGGAACACGGTATTTGCTATGTCACCTATAACACAAAGCTTTTATAGCTTATAGTACAACATACTGATCTACATAGGATTGGTTTTAGCATCTTTAATGTACACATCAAAGTGGCCCCCCTCATCCTTCATTTGTCCATATGATATATCAGTACTTTTATTTGCAAATTTGATTTATTGGAGAATTACCTGCCAGCAGATTTGCAATTTCAAAATCATTTAATAATAATAATAATAATACAGGATAATAGTTTTTCCCGCTACACACAAAAAACGGACAGAAAGCAAAGCTCTAATGCTGAGGTCCGGACCGTACCGTGGGTTACGTGCACTGTTGCACCCGTAGCATCCACTAGTCATTGCACCGAGTCGATAAACACATCCTTGTTTTGTGGCGACACCCCCCACTCTCTAAAAGTGACAGTTTATAATTGCGTTTTTCCAGTCAAAGACCTGTCACTTCTGTACGATGTGAAAGCATCACATTTTAAAAAGATATTAGTGTTTGATGAATCAGTATTCACAGCCAGTCGTTTATGACATTTATTAGCCCGACTGGATGTTCATTACCGATAGGCGCAAGTCCATCACGCCTGGTCAAAGCTTTCATTTAAGAAGCCTTTAATTGCATTTCTACTGGTCCAAACTCTCATTTCACAGTTTTTCCTTCCCAAACTGCGTCTGTGTACATTTTTACACGATCCACATAGTCTAGAGACAAGACATTATTCCATTAAAGATCACTATCAATGGTGCTCAAATTCACCATAATACATTGTGTTATGTAACAGTGACATTTTGCACCGGGTAATTAAACTTAATTGGATCGGTTAATTCCAATACACACAAGATCTTGCAGATATGTGGAACAAATCTATGTACAGTATCTAGCCAGGCATCCTGCCATCTGACCTTTGGCAGCATTGCTCAGATAGCTGTTAAAATCAATAGGTACCGTGTTTTGACAGAGTTAGAGTGATAAACAAATATGGTAGACCTTTGACCCTTGACATTTTGAGTCATGTGTCACACATAAAAGCAATAAAACGACATTGACAGATATTTGTCCAGTCTTTAAAGACATATGATATGCTTTGCATCAATCAATACCAACATTTTTGGAGGAAATGACTGAAATTGGTGGCAGACAGGAGGGTCAGGCGACATCTGTATATAACATTTTTGAAACTTGTGGTGTAACTGTGAGCTAGCAACAAAAACGACAGAGTCAGCTGCTGGTGACATCATAGATGGGCGACAGAGCAGACATCCGGTTCCTGTTTACATGAATTAGCAAACTAATAGGCGGTTAACAAGGACATTTTGTGATGAAAATACATTAATGACACAGTTGGTGTATTAATAACACAACAAGAAGCGCGCCATATTGTACGCTAACTGGAAAATGTATGCAAACGGAGGCAAAACTGTGGAGTACATTTTTTACGTAAACCAAACAACACGTTGGCCGGCGCGTACGCAAACCAAGGTTCCACTGTATCGCCATTTAAATCTATTGGTATCTTGCTTTGACATGGAATAATAAATGCTTGGAAAAGATTGTCTTCCCCAAGAGGAATGCAAACTACCAGCATGTTCATCACCGTTAACCTCTGCCAGCGTCAGTCAATTGTCCATTCAAATCTGTAGGTAAGGCGCTCTGATGTAGAAGAGTAAATATGTGGAGAAGATCTCAAATTTGTGGCAGGAGGAGTGGCAACTTGTACCTCGTAACGTAACCTTTGACACCCGACGAAAACATGACCCATGTTTGGCTAAACGGTCTAGGAAATCAATAAGAATGTGTCTCTGACATGGAACAATACGTGCTTGTCAAAGATCAGTTTACATTTCTATTGAGAAGACTGCTGACCAGCAACGTTTTCCTCCACACCGCAGCTATTTTTGAACAAACATCCTTTCAAATCAATCAGCATCGTATCTTACTAAGTTGAATTGGGTGGAGTGCTGACCTTTGGCCTTAGTTATCTTAAAATCAATAGGCACTGTTTGTAGCGCTGAGATAGAATAACAGTGTGAAGAAGATGCACGGGGAATTTGGAATGCACAAAAGTAAGATGTGAGTAGAGTGAAGTTGCCATGACAACAGGCCGGGTTACTGGTTAAGGACTACACTGGATTTTAAGCACTGTTTAAAAAAAAAGAGGTACCGTAAATAAATAATGTTTGACTGTTATACATCACTGCATATGCACTGAAACTAAACTAGCTGATTATACTGTAATATAGTGATATTATATAAATACATTAAAATAACTTATATTGTTTTCTATGCTGCTTGACCAGTGCCGCGGGGGTTTGCTGGAGCCTATCCCACCTATGACTTTGGCCGAGAGGCGTGGGTAATTTATACTAATTAAAATGATTTATTATAATAGTATCGTTAGAATAATTATTTTAGTAATTATATTTTTAATCTACTGTGGAGACATATTTTAATCTGTACATGTGTTGTTGGACATACGAATATAAAAATACAATACGGGAATTCATTTCATGTTGAACTTTGATGAACTTTTAGTGTAAGTTGGAACATCTAAATTATACCTAAATTAACAACTAAGCCACTCGCACTGTAACAGAACACATGAAGGGCATATAAAATACACTAATAAAATAGTATACACATACAAATAGGAAAGAATTAAATGAAACAACAAGAAAAAAGAGAGAACTCCTTGCGTTTATCTCTGTGGTTGCCTGGCGCACTAGAAGGGGCGTTGCAAGGGAGGGAGAGACAGGCTAATTGGAGGGAGGAAGTCTCAATAATGACATCACCATGCTGCTTAGTTATCACTGTCTATTTCATAGTAGAAGATCCTTTCACGTGTTCAAGAATATCTATCCCTGATGATGGTGGCAGCGTTTTAGCGGCTTGGACGAGACGACCCTCCCTCACGCTTGACGACTTAATGGAGGTTACAGTTACATAGCCGAAAAGAAGAAAAGTGACGTTCTTCCTCAAGGTGGCGAATGGCTACTACGTATTACACGGCGTACGCATAGTAAGTAGATCTCCTTGTCTTTTTGCACAGTATTAGTAATTTAAGGGAGCGCGTTCGTAATCATAAACAAAGACCACGTGTGTTGTGATATTTTTCAACAAGTCTGTACACGCGTCTGATGCTGCAGGCTTTATTTAAGATGTGTAGCGAATACTTTTTTTTTTTTTTTTTTACAAAGTTGAGGTGTAAACACACATTCAGATGCATGTAAACACACTAAAACACACATCAAGTGTGCAAAGATGCCTGACTGATTTAATTTGGTTAGTATATCTGCTTTAATTTGATGCTGCAAACCGTGTGCCAGGGGGGTGGTAAAGAGACACTGTAGATGTTTTAATAGTCGCAACACACCTCTTGATGGGCTTTTCTTTCCAATTGGGATTCAGTCATTCATTTGTTAGTCACAGTCTTTGCTTGGAACATGGTCCAAAGCTAGAAGTCGTACTTGGAAACTGTAAGTCTCGGTACTGTAACTAGTGGTGCAACTATCGACCGCCAAAGGGCAGAAATGCAAACGCTGTGGTGTTTGCTCATGATTAAACATCAAGAAGTCGACAGACAAAGGGGATGAAATGCATCAAACAGACAAATGAGCGGCTCACCTCTCTGCCGCATCAAACACTGTTAGCCTTGGAGATGTCTATCAAGAGGCAGGGATTTATGTCATCTCTCGCTTTCATGAGAAAAACCAAGCACCCTTTTCATGTTTTTTTTTACACGGGTAAACACTTTTACTCTATTGGGCACACTGGAGCTTTGTTGGCAAAGCAGGTTTTAACTGCAGATGACCTGCAAAAGGTACCACGAATGACAACTCAGTTGTGCTTCTATGTAAAGTCATCCCTCGGCACTTTGCGTTTTCAAGTTCACGGCTTCACTTGATCATGTTTTTAAAAAAAAAATATGAATGAATAAATCGTGGCGTTTGGTGGTTCAATAAGGACTACTATTGGTGAAAACGTACGCATATTTGATAACATTTTACGTGTTTTTTGCCCAGCATAAGAATGGCTAAATGAAGTAAAATACAAATATAAGGGATTCAGAAGACGCACTCAAAGACGCTGTGAATGATACGTAGTAGCATTCTACACTGGTCACTAAGGGTCAGTAATGCTACTGTAAGCTAAAACTCAACTCTTTTTAAAAAAAAAAAAATGTGCATAAAGCAAACTTATTAACCAGTCTCACATTGGTCGGTGTATTAAAAACGTAAATTATCTTTCAAAGGTACACTTATTATAGATAAAAATACATTTCTAACTGTGATTAATTATGAGTTAACTATGGCCCAATGTGAGATTAATCACGATTAATCGACCGGCAGCCCTATAATGAGAAGCTACTCATTGCATTAGTTGGGGTTAAATTACTTGTTGCCAGCTGAAACAGAATCACCCATTCAGTAATTACTCAATGGGGGGCTCTAACCTATTTGCTGACTTAAATCCTTGACTTTTCTTTGGCCAGGCAGTGTATTTTATCCAAGAGGAGACTTCGGGCGAGAGGCGGAGTACACCCTGGACTGGTCACCAGCCAATCACAGGGCACATACTGTACTGTATAGACAAACAACCATTCACACTCATTCATGCCTATAGGGAATTTAGAGTCTCCTGCATATTTTGGGAATTTGGAGGAAAACCACATGCACGCACGGGGAGAACATGCAAATTCCACACAGGGATGCCCAAACGGAGATTCAAACCCACATCTTCCCAATTTCCTGACTGTGTGGCCAACATGCAAACCACTAGACCACCGTGCTTCCACTATAAAAACCTGTTTTGTGTTTACATGTTTGGCTTTCTGAAACAGGTTAATTGGACTGAAATAATTTCTTCTCGACATTTCTTAGAGTTTGACCTTCTGGAAGAGATTAATGACATGTTCCACTGTAGGACTAGCACCCGGTTATGCCAAAGGAAAAGCAACAGTAGCGACTACAGGCCGCCATTCATCTACTTTCCATTTCACTTCAGCTAGATAGATAACGATGGAAGTTGTTAGCTGTTAAGAGGTTTAAATCAGGATAGATGTGTGTAACTGCGAAGAAGTTACATCTCCATCAAGAGACCTTGTAAGGGTGCAAGATCGCGGCATGCCACATGAATGAGCAAACGTCATTTTTCATTTCTTTTGATTTCCCTTTGATAAGTCAGCTCGGGTAGCTGGGAGTCTTTGGCTTAGAATCTCAATAAACTTCACTTCTCGTTTGAGGAGGGCTGAGCTCTTTACAAAAAACCAGGAGCGGGCGTGGGGGAACTGAAGTGAACTGAACTCAGGGGTTTAAGATAAAAAATAATTCAGTTTTTCTTTCCAAACTGGACCTGGACAATAAGAAGTAAGGCCAAAGTCGACGTGATGAGGTCGCTCGTCATCTCACACCAAAGAGGGATTTATTATATATCTTTACTTCTTATATTCAAACAAGTTTTTTTCGGTATATTAGATGGTGTTTTACCTTATTTGCTTAAACTGTCACCTGCAGTCTTCCTCAGAAGTGTCACCTGACCGCTGTGACGTTTCGCTCATCAGCTGCAGGATGCCTCCCAGGCGTGGCCAATCCGATAAACCTGACAGAGCTTGGCCACTTGGCCGGGGCACGCCCCCCACCGCTCGATGGTCTCAGGTGTGAGAGAGCATGAATGCTCCCTCATGCTGATTGATGGCGTCCTCGGCCCATTTCAATCATTCAATCGGTCGCCACATTCATCCATCGTTGCTGTTTGCTTCTGTCCCGATGATTTTGCCGTTGTCCACAATGTGGTTGTTTCTTTTACAAATGAAACTTGTCTAAATAGAAGAACTCAAAATATATTCAATAAGAAGACAAAATGATTTTTCTGTTCCAACAGTATAAAAATGTTGCGTTTCTTCAAAGTCCCTCCTATTATGCAACTTTTTAAAGATGTTCTAACAGTAACACGTGTCTCTAATAGGAGTGTCCCGATCCAATATCGGCAAAAAAGGACGATTGGATTATACCGGTTTGCTAAAATCTCCGATATGAGCACGCCGATACAAGCAGTCAATTCCAATTCCAGCATTTCTATCAGAATCCAGCATGCACAGTCCACGTGATCACGACAGCTTGTGCTAACGAAATAGCACGGAGTAGGAGTGATGTTGGCCATGTGGCAGTATTTTTCGTTGAAGTCCAAAAAAGACGTTGCAGCTGAGTGCAAAACTTGTCAAAACTTGGCTGATTTATCTCTTCTTGATCTCTTCTTGAATGTTGCGTTGCTATTTTTACCGACTGTTGCTGACTGCTGTTCTCTGTTTGAGTAATATCACTCCATCGAGCTTTTTCTAACATTCCACACTACAAAATAAGTAATGCATGTATCTATGGTCCATGCTGATATCATATCGGATCGATATTTGTATCTAAAGGATGCAATATCAGCAGTGAAAAAGTTGTACACCCTGAGTCCATCAAGCCTGTTTATGAGTGCCAGGTGCAGACACAGTGTACAGCAGTCCCTCGTTTATCGTGGTGAAATGGGTCCAGACTCGAGCGTCGTAAGTGGATTTCCACAAAGTCGGATTCCTTATTTTTAAACGCAATATTTAGCGTCTATTAAAATATGTTTTTTAACATCGCTAGAGCCCTGGAGACATGAACTAACATCCCCATAGTGACCTTTGCCATTTTGCCATTTTTATACTTGAAGTTGCTTAATTTAGGCAAAAATAATATGTAGCATTTGCTTAAATATGCATAGGTTTTGACTAATAACAGGCCGTATTTAACAACTAAACAGCGTGGTTTATTAATATGTTTTTAATAACTGTGAGAATGAAGCCGCAAAATTCAAACCACGACGTGAGGAGGGAATATTGTATCAATAAAAACTGGATGGAGCGCACAAAGGCACTTCTTAAAGCCACACGCTCTGTGGGAGACCGGTGCGGACAAATACAGCTCATTCGCATTAAAGTTACAGACACACAAAGTAGCGTGTTCCCAGTAAGATTCCTTTATGATATCTAAATTCCACAATCAGATTTTGGACAACACACTTCCAGTACTGTGGGACCTATTTAATACTTATAATAAAAAATATGATTTAGTTTAACGTTACCAGGATGCACGGACACGGTGACATTTTGGATCAATAAAGTCTTCAATGAAGACACACAAAAATGCAGAGTATGAAAATAACAAGGACGCCTCGGAGTTAAAGCTAAAGAATAAGCTAAAAAATAACTCACCATGGAAGGTGGAAACATGAACGCACATGAAAGGGAGAATGAGACCAGAAAAGAGCTCATGGAGAAGCAACAAGGTGCAGCAAGCACGCAGGTAAGAATAGTTCAAAAAGAACTAATGGCAATCGTCCTCCTGACAATGCTCCCATTTTTAAGTCCTAATTACATATGAATGACAGCTGCGCCCCGCAGCTCCCTCCACTGGAGTCAAGGGCCAGCATTAACAACCAAACAGGAAAAAGATCTAACAAAATAAAAGCACGCAACAGGGAATATGGGAAAAAGAGGAATAAACTGAACTGAAAGTCCAATGCGGGGCCTTCGGTGCCGAATACACGCAGCACAATGAGTGGCACGCTGGCAAAAACACAGCCGCACACAGGTGCTCTAACTGGTAACTAATTGAATTTAATCCTGGTGAGCGGAGAGCAGAGAGCATCGGCGGCATGTGTTTAGAGCTCCCCAAGGACTATTAAATCAGAACAGAGTGGATCAGGAAGTCATTGCCATGGCGACGAGGAAAAGCCCAGGTCTGATTTACAACCAAACCCCCACCACCAGTAAACACATCCTACAGTCGGCGATCAATCCGAGCACACAAACGCTCGTCCTTCCTGCGTTTGCTCCCTTTTAGCCATCTCATCTCAGGGTTGATGATGTGAAGCTGCTTCACGTCACCCGTCACCATTCAGCTGCTGAGGAAATCACAACTGACCCAAACCTGCTCAGCTCCAGGAGCAGGCCAAGACTTTTGTCACAAAGGAGACTTTGGTCAATTTAGCAGCGTTGGGGTGGTATTCGATGCCTTGTGGGACTTCTCTTTCCTGCGTTGGTTCTGCAGTATTTCACAGCAGCTGCCAGGCCTTTAATGTCAACGGCGGGCAATAGATGACAGGGAAAGCCAATGTAGTAATCAGAATATCTGACGTGCTGTATTTGCTTTGGCATTTATTTGTCCACGCTCAATGTCAGCTGGAACGAGCGGCAGCTGCCCGCCACCCCGCTCAGGAAAAGCTGCATAGATAATGAACGCACGGATGGATGACTGAGTGTGTGCACAGTGTTTAGCAAAGGAACAAAAGCTGTTTATCCACAAACCTGATATTGCTAGGCTGCACATATCAGCTATATGGGGGGCCTACGGGAAGTGAACATATGGAGTTGGCTAACAGCTTTAACTGCTCTGCAAAGACTTTATATAAGATTAGGCCTCTTTTAAAGGTTAAAAATGGTTACAAATCTGAAATAATGATCAATCTAATATGCCAGACAATGATGTACAGTATACATAAATAAGGGAATACATAGACCATTAAATACAGTCTAACCCGGTTTGTAACGCCTAATATCTTTATTTCTTATTGTTCATTTTTGTGTTGT